>NC_066882.1:10900625-11048125 GCF_022985175.1 Labeo rohita
GTGTATTTTATGGAAGTCCGTTTTCTCCATTGAATTTAAAAAAAAAAAAAAAAAAGTAATTGCGACTTATCTCACAATTCTGACTTTTTTTCTCACAATTGTGAGATACAAACTTGCAAACGCGAGTTAAAAAGTCAAAATTACGAGAGGTAAACTCACAGTTGCGATTTATAAAGTCAGTATTGACTGATATAAACTTGCAATTGCAAGAAAAAGCTGAATTGCAAGATTTAAATGAGCAATTCTGAGAAATAAAGTCAGAATTGCACAATATAAACTCACAATACTGGCTTTTTTTCTTGAATTTGTGAAAATATCTAGCAATTGTGACTTTTTTTCTCAGAAGTCCGATTTTATATCTAGCACTCAATAGTGAGTTATTAAGTCAGAATTGTGAGATATAAACTCACAATTATCAGAACGTATCAGTCTTTTTCCCCCTCAGAATTGGACTTTATAACTTGCAATTGCGATTTTTTACAATTCTGTGAAAAAAAGAATTGTTTATATAAAGTTTATATCGCAATTCTGATTTTATAACTCGCAACTGTGAGTTTATATCTCAGAGTTCTAAGAAAAAAAGTCAGATTTGCAAGATATGAACTCACAATTGTGAGAAAAAATATAAGTCAGAATCGCAAATATATCACGCAATTCTGATTTTATGACTTGCAATTGCAAGTTTATATCATGCAATTCAGTGAATGAATGAATGAATGAATGAACAATTCAGAATTGTGAGAAAGTCACAATTACCTTTTTTAAAAAAAATTCATTGGCAGAAATGGGCTTTCATAGGATTTTACAATACAATTTTCTTAAAATTATAAAACATTTTTAAAGGTGGTTAAATTGGTAATTATACAATAAAATGATAATTTTATACATTTTTAATAACAATAACAAGGTTAAAACAGGTCTATAGATCCTTAAGGTATTTTATAGTACAAAAAAAAGTTCACATTTTCACAAAGTAAGCTCTATATCTGTCTATGTGTTGTGTGTTTTATGTGTGGTCATTTTGTGCACAGTACAGTACACTAATATATCGAAAAGAATATCTAAATGACAGCCCCTGTCCCCCAAAGGCCTTTTTGTAGATGTGTATTTGTGTGTTAAACTCCTGCCTTTTACCCACAATGCCTGTCATCTGCTTCCCTGTGTCTAATGCTATGCCTTCCATCCAGATGCCTCTCTTGAGCATCCCTTTAAATGGTCCTGTAGGCTTTCTTACACGAGCGTAATTCATATCACAGCTAAGCATAGCACATTAACCCCTGCTATAACTGTGAATTCAACAAAGAAATAATATTTACTACAGCCATTAGCATGTGGGAATATAAGAGCTTTGATTTTAAACCACAATGCTGGTTTTCATATATAATTTTCAAGCGAATGTTAAAGGCTTTAGTAAATCCATCCCATTCAAGCAGAATTGTTGAATGCCCCCATTGCATCGCTTCAAGGGCACATTAACCAGCAGCGCATACTACTTAGTACAATTATTGTTTTAGCATTACTGTCCTGTGCATTTGTATCCACATAGACGTAAAACTGCCACTTAAATATACTGTTATTTATGCAGTGTGAATGCTTATTATTGAGATCCTGTACTTTTCACTGCCCGCTGACCCGTGTCTCGTATGCATTTACAGGAGAAGACCAGCGCTCTCAGCCTGAGCAATGTGGCTGGGGTCTTCTACATCCTAGTGGGCGGCTTGGGCTTGGCCATGCTGGTGGCCCTGGTCGAGTTCTGTTACAAGTCCCGAGCCGAGGCCAAGCGCATGAAGGTGGCAAAGAATGCACAGAATATTAATCCCACTTCCTCGCAGAATTCACAGAATTTTGCCACTTATAAGGAAGGGTACAACGTATATGGGATCGAAAGTGTAAAAATTTAAGGGGGTAGGATACGCGGCCGTCATTCCAGTCTGTCCCCGTGCACGCTTCTTTTGGCTTTCATCTGTTCCATTCCCTGAATGTTCTATTGAATGAGGAGGTTTGGACCGTAAACTGGATCGTATGTACTGGTGTTCCTAGTGGAAAAAAAAACTTCCTTTCTCTCAGTCCACTGCACATATATTGGAGAGAAAAGTTTTTTGTACATCTCGTCAACTTCATTGTCATGTATGACTGTTGTTAAATCACCCATCCCCATGGAAGCTTATTTGCACCACAGAATTAAAAAAAAAAAAAAAAAAAAAGGAATTGTGACTATTTGTCTCACAATTCTGACTTTTTAAGCTCAGAATTGCAAGAAAAAAGACAGAATTGACCTATCTGAAAAAAGCCTGAACTGTGAGAATAAATTACAATCTATTACCAGGGGGAAAAAACAGAATTGTGAGAAAATTTACAATTGTGAGAAGAAAAAGTCAGAATTATGCGATAAAAACAAGGAATTGTGAGATATAAACTCAGAAGTACAAGAAAAAGATTGCAAGATGTTAAGACCTAGCAAAAGAAAAGTCCAAACTGTGAAAATACACACTTGAAATTACAAGAAAAAAAGTGAATTATAAACTCACAACTGTGGGGGAAAAAAGGTCAGAATTATGAGATAAAAACTCGATATAAACTCAAAAAAAAGAAAAAAAAAGGTGTTAAGACTTAGTGGAAGAAGTCTGGAAGAAACTGTGAGAATATGAACAATGAAGTTACAAGAAAAAAAAAAAAGAATTGCAAGATACAAACTCAGAATTACTGAGTTTATAACATGCAAATTTGAGATGACAGAAACTCAGAATTACACAAAAATAGTCAGAATTGTGAGATGTTTAGAAAAGTCCAAACTGTGAGAATATAAACGTAAAAAAAAAAAAAAAAAAGCAAACTACAAGTACATACCTTGCACATTTGATATACAAGCTTACAATTGTGAGAAAAAGGTCAGAATTACGAGATAAAAACTCAGAATTACAAGAAAAATGTCATAATTGCAAGATGTTAAGACCTAGTGGAAGACGTCCAAACTGTGAGAATATAAACATGTAATTACAAGAAAAAAAAAAAAGAACTGCGAGATAGAAACTAAGAATTACAAATTTATAACTTGCAAATTTGAGATTATATAAATTTAGAACTGCAAGAAGAAAGTAAGAATTGTGAAATGTTAAAACCTAGTGGAAGAAGACCAAATTGTGAGAATATAAACATACAATTACAAGAAAAAAAACTCAGAACTACAAGTTCTGCAAATGTGAAATGATAGAAACACAGAATTACACGAAAAAGTCAGAACTGTGAGATTAAGACCTAGTGGAAGAAAAGTCCAAACTATGAGAATATAAACTTAAATTACAAAACAAACAAACAAAAAAAAAATTGCGAACTACAAGTATATAGTATATAAGCTTACAATTGTGATAAAAAGGTCAGAATTATGAGATAAAAACTCAGAAGCACTAGATACAAACAGTCAGAATTATGAGATGTTAAGACCTAGTGGAAGAAAAGTCCACTGTAAGAAACTGTGAACTACAAGTTTATAACTTGCACATTTGAGACAACTGTGACGAAAAAAAGGTTAGAATTATGACTCAGAAGTACAAGAAATAAACTCAGAATTGCAAGAAAAATGAAATTATTGTAAGATGTTAAGACTTAGCGAAAGAAAAATCCAAACTGTGAGAATATAAATTTGCAATTACAAGAAAAAAGTTGCAAGACACAAACTCAGAATTACAAGTTTATAACTTGCAAATTTGAGATGATATAAACTCAGAATTGAAAGTCAGAATCGCAAGATGTTAAGACTTAGCGAAAGAAAAGTCTGAACTGAATACATTACAGTCTATTACAAAGAAAAAAAACTGAATTGTGAGATGTAAACTCAGAATTGAAAGCTTACAATTGTGGGACAAAAGTTAGAATTATGAGATATAAAGACCTAGTGGAAAAAAAGTTCAAACACTGAGAATATAAACTTGCAGTTAAAAATAAAAAAGAACTGCGAGATAACAAATAACAAATTTGAAATATAATCTCAATAAAATTTCAATTAAACAGTCTAAATAGCACGATGTTGAGACCTGATTAAAGAAAAGTACACAATTTAAAAATATCAATGTGATATTACTAGAAAAAAAATAGTTGCGAGATGTATACTCAGAATTACAAGTTTGCAAATTTCAGATATAAACTCAGAAACTAAAAAAAAGTCAGAATTGTGAGATAAAAAGTCGCAATTACCTTTTTATTTTATATGACCGGAACAAGCTTCCAAACCCATCTCCCTCATTCCCTGCTTGCGATATGATTTTCTAAATGGTGTGTGCCTGTGACTTTGCTCCTCATTATTAATGTTTTTCCACCACATCGAATTCACGTCTGCATTTTCAACTAAACATTTTAAAAATAAGCTTGAAGCCCATTAGCGGAATACGCTCTAACGTTCCGTCGTCTCTCTCTGTTTGGTGTGTGTGTGCGCACGAATGTTTGTTTGTTCGTTTGCGTTTGTGCACGTGTGTTCCAGGTGACCTTTTCGGACGCCATGAGGAGCAAAGCGAGACTGTCTATTACTGGGAGTACTGGCGAGAATGGACGTGTGATGAGTCCTGAGTTCCCCAAAGCAGTACATGCGGTGCCCTTTGTTAGACCTGGTGTGGGAATGAACGTCAGTCTGACTGATCTCTCCTGATGGATAAGAACCTGCCGAGTGCCTTACACAATGGTTTTCAATAGAGCGCGTTCTATTCTCTTTCCTGTCGCTCTCTCCCCTATCTCTCGCCTGAATGGAGGACGGAGGCCTCATTTGATGTCATAGAGACAGAATCCTTCCTTGGCCCTTTATAACAAAAGATGCACTCTTCTATTGGAAATACGCCGACCGACACAAAGACGCTCGCTTAGCGAGCCGATGACATCTACCCCCCGTAACGGATATTTTGGACGACAAACTTGAAACTCACTGAAGCTCTTCGCGGGAAAGAGAGAAGTTAATGAAGTCTGTCTGTTTTCGTAGCCGACGCCGTTCTGATGTCTATTTCGGCTCAAGCACACTTTACCATTGTCTGCTTCAGGATGTGAAATGTCTTTTTATTAATAAAACCAACAAAAAAATCTCTATGAAAAAGTATTTTTATGTATTTTCACAGAAATGGCTTTTAAATAAACCTGCTTATACATACCAGTTAATTAAAGCTGTAAATCATAATCTCGACATACTTTTAAGAGCTTAGCTACTAGTTTCACATTTTAATGCCAAATATGTTGCTTATCTTGTAATTTATTAGTCCTCTTCTGATATATTCATTAACATTTTGGTGTTAATATGAAATATCTAGCAATGCTTGACATTTGAAATCTGTTTGAAAAGTGGGTGCCGCAGTTACGTTCTCTTACTTTCATCAACTTGTTTGGTTTTGAGAAATCTGTTTGTATTTTTTGTTTATCAAGAAAATCAGGGTAGCGGTTATAATATTAAAAAAAAGAAAAGTGTTTACAATATGAACATAAGAAAAAAGGAAAATGTTTAAAAAAAGTACCTATTGTATTATTGCATATGTTTTGCTGTGAAATGAATAGAAGCATACACGTCAACAAAATGCTCTGTTAAAAATGCCAAATAATTAAGTGTGCCAAAATTATTGATAAATATAGTCATATATTAATCTGTCATCAATGTGAATGTAGTCAATACATTCTGTAAGTTTTGTTACTAAATGTACAGTTGGATGGTATACACAGTGATTTATCAAGGATTTTATTTCATTTTTCGTTCGTTTGTTTTTATTTTATAGCAGTTTTAGCATTCAGACCACAATATGGCTTTTTTAATTTTTACTCTGCATCTTGAATTTGATTTCCAAGCATCCAGATAACATGCTTTTTTTCATAAAAGGCTAAAAATGCCATATTACAGGCCAAAACAGCTATGCTTATTCTTAAGAAACCTGAGAAAACAGTTTCTTTGATAATGATAATAGTTCACAGTTTATTGTATCGCAGGTACTATGACTATTTCCTATAAAAGCAATTGCAACTGTAACGGTTAACACTTATATTGCAATAAGCCGTGATTAAAAAACAAAGATGTCCCTAAAAGTAAGAGTACATTTGTAAACTCACAATATGATCACAATTATGTACATTTTTGTATGATTTGTTTTTTCTCTCCTCAGCCTTTCATACTAGACTGGGAGACTGGTTAAGACTTTTGGTTTTGTCATTATATACTTAATATTAGTTGAACGAGGCCATGTAATTTTAAGGACCGCTCTCTACCATTTTGTAAATGAATGTGTGCCAACTTGTTTATTTTTTGGGATCCTTTCTAAATAAAAGCTGACTAATAGTCTCATGTTTTGATTGCAGTTTTCAATGACCAATATGGTTATAGCATACCACACTTTCATATGACAGACAAATTCACAGTTCTGAAAATATATCTGAGCTGGAAGCAACGAAATAGTCTCTGCAAGAGTTTAAGGTTGCAGAGCTTCATCTAAACGCCATTTTACAGAACATTTCAAGCCGTTTGAGAAATGTGTGCTAATCATTTGGATCTTTTTGAAGTAAAAAGCAATTTTAGCTTGAGCCTTTGAAATGTTTCCAGTAATCACTGACAAAATGACTCAATCAAACACACAATCAACGGTTTCATTCTTCCAAATAGATAATTCATGAAGTGATTTCCACTCATTCCTTGTTGTCTTGGGCTGGATTTGAATGTGTCTGCTAGCTGATAGGAAGTGAGAGGAACAGAGAGGTGTTTTTGATCATAAATAATCACGGTGTGACGTCTGCATTGGTGTTAATGAATGTCACACATTCTGAAATGACAGATACCCTCCCCTGCTCTTCCTACATAATCTCCCTTCCATCTTTGCAGCCCATATGGTGTCCAACACTTCTGGAGACCTCCATTTAACATTTCATCTAACATCTAGTCTCAAAATATTAAAGGCTCTTTGGGCTTTTACACAAGGGTGTATATTGACTTTGGAGGGCACTTTAGAAATACAGACTCTTTATCTAATTCCACATTTCATGGTCTTAACTTTCGTGTTTTGGAACACTTCAAATGCACTTCTCTGCATTTCAAAAGATGCTTGATGGAAGACAAAATAAGAGATATCTGGCTCCGGATTTAAAGCTTCTCTTAAAAGACCACATGTTCTGTTTCCGTTCCTCATACTGGGTTTCTAAAAAAGCACCCTGCTCATATTTATATTTGACCAATAACAGCCTAATATGTAAAAGTTTTATGATGTGCCATCTTGCATTTATTTTGATACTTAGTAGCATGGATGCAAAAAGTGTCCAATAATTGGGTGGTTACCAGTCATAACATTAAGACTGTGTCCGAAATCTATGGAAGCCTGTTTCTGCCACTGAAAAAAAAATTAGGAAGTTAAATTATAGGTTGGAAATGACTTTTCAGAATTGTGTGATAAAAACTTGTGAGTTGTGAGTTATAAAGTCAGAAGTGCAAGACAAAGTTGCAATTCTGAGCAATAAAGTCAGAACTGCAAGATACAAACTCACAATTCTGATCTTTTTTCTCAGAATTGCGAGTTTATATCTCACAATTCTAACTTTATTACACACAATTACAAGTTATTAATTCAGAATTGAAGAATTCTGTAAAGAATTAGGAATTTTAGCAATTAGGAATTTATATCTCATAATTGTGAGAAAGTCAGAATTGCAAGACATAAAGAAATTCTGAAAAGTAAAGTTATAAACTCACAATTCTAACTTTTTTTTCTCAGAATTGGGAGTTTATATCTTAAAATTGTGACTTTATAACACACAATTACAAGTTATTAAGTCAGAATTACAGAACTGTGATATAGAAACTCACAATTCTGAGAACACACCAGTCTTTTTGCCCCCCTCAAAACTGGACTTTTTAATTCGCAATTGCGAATTTATATCCTATAACTTGGAGAAAAAAAGAATTGCGCAAATTACTTTTTTCCTCAGATTTGTGATATAAATTTGCAATTGAGAGTTATAAAGTCAGAATTGCGAGTTTATATCTTTATAAAACACAATTGCAAGTTATTAAATCAGAATTGTGAGATAGAAATTTGCAATTCTGATAACATTTCAGTCTTTTCCCCCCTTGCAATTGCGAATTTATATCCCATAATTTATATCCCAAATTTATATCCCATAATTCTGAGAAAAAAAAGAATTGCGAGAAAAGAATTGTGAGATGGGAAAGAAAAAAAATGCAATTTTGCAAACATATCAGTCTTTTTCTCCCTCAAAACTGAACTCCATAACTTGCAATTGTGAATTTATATCCCATAATTCAGAGAAAAAAAGAATCAGAAGAAAAAAAGTCAGAATTACGAGATATAAACTCGCAATTGTGAGTTATAAAATCAGAATTGTGAGACACAGTTGCAATTCGGAGAAATAAAGTCACAATTCTGAGAAATTAAGTCAGAACTGCGAGACATACTCGCTATCGTGACTTTTTTTTTCAGAACTGCAATTTTATATCTTGAAATTGTGACTTTTTTCTCAGAAAATGCAAGTTTATATTTTGAAATTGTGAGAATTTTTTTTCTCAGAATGCTGACTTTATAACACAATTGCGAGATATTAAGTCAGAATTGCGAGACAAACTCACAATTCTGAGAACAGTCTTTTTCCCCCTCAAAATTGAACTTTATAACTCGCAACTGCGAATTTATTTCCCATAATTCAGAGAAAAAAAAAATCAGAATTGCGAGATATAAACTCACAATTGTGAGTTATAAAGTCAGAATTGTGAGACATAGTTGCAATTCTGAGAAATAAAGTCACAATTCTAAGAAATAAAGTCAGAACTGCGAGATATAAACTCACTATTCGGACTTTTTTTTTTTCAGAATTGCAATTTTATATCTCGAAATTGTGACTTTTTTTTTCTCAGAATTGCGGGTTTATATCTCGAAATTGTAACTTTTTTCTCAGAATTCTGACTTTATAACACACAGTTAAGATATTAAGTCAGAATTGCGAGATATAAACTCACTATTCTGAAAACATAGTCTTTTTCCCCCTCAAAATTGGACTTTATAACTTGCGATTGCGAGTTTATATCCCACAATTCTGAGTAAAAAAAAAATTACTAGAAAAAGTCAGAATTGTGAGATATAAACTCGCATTTGCGAGAAAAAAAAGTCAGAATTGTGAGTTTTATCTCACAATTCAGATTTTTTTTCACACAGTTGTGAGTTTATATCAAAAAAATTAGAATTGTTTGTTTATATCTTACAATTCTAACTTTATAACTGGCAATTGTGAGTTTATATCATGAAATTCTGACTTTATAACCCGTGATGGGGCGGCATAACTTGACTAACCAGTGGACCGATCACGTTGCACAACATCTGAAATGTTGTTATGGTCATTCTGAAATAACACAGCAAAGTCTGTTGTCAAAGTATTTCTGTATAATTGCCTGCCAGAACTGTCCTCTTCGACTGTATTCCCAAACAGCAGGCATCCACCTCAGAAAGCAATGACCGCTTTTGTTGCGTTACATCTGCTCGCTCTGAGGTGAGTAATTTATTATAGACACGTGACCTATGTCACTTTACGGCCGTTCCCAAAATTTAGTCACATTTTGGTCGGAGTAAATAAAACAAAACAAAAACACAGCCCCCAAAACCTACCTTGTTTTTAAATGTATTATTAATTTCCACCTTTAGGGGTAAAACTTCTTAATGAGGGAAAAATTAATGAGTGCACCTTTAAGTGCTGATATCAAATTGGTCGTTTGGAAGCAAACATTATAATCTTTGTTGCATTAAGAATTTTTAACTATAAAAGATTTATAACATGTCCTCAAAAGACCTTCAAAGATGCATTGTTAAGAAAAAGGCACTGTCATCTGATACACAGACAAAAGCAGGTATATAGCTGTGGTTAAATCCACATCAGTCAGAAAACACTGACCTCTGGGTTATCTCCAGTCATTAGGTCAATGATAAGACAGGGGATTGGTGGGCTAAGCTTCAAAACCCATTGCCGTGTCCAAGATAACTATCTGTGCTTGAGTCTCCCCTTTTTGCAACTCAATCAAAGAAATCATTGATAAACTCAAGCATAGCTCAGCTAGATGACAGCAGGAGGAACAACAGGACTGCCCTGAATATGCCAGTGCAGTGGAGACATCAATACCTCATACAGCCTCACCTTTCATGTCCCTACTCTCATAATGAAGCCCCAAAGCTATTTCCTGGGGTCTGCAGAGGAACCAGAGAGTGGGCTGCAAGAACACGATTACAATTTCATGAAAACATACGCATTATAAGTGGAATTACGTGGGACAAAATTGGGGCAAGAACATTTCCTGCGGTAATCCTAATAATCCCAAATTCAAAAACGTGATTGTGCTTTAAATAATACACCAATTCACTGCATAATTTATATTACAAGCTTTAGCAAAAGACATGTAAATATTTCTGTATGTACAGATTCACAAGCATGAACTTATATTACCTTCCAAAATACAAAACGATGAAGAAATTACTTCATATTGACCAGTATGTATGGCGAAGCCTACCTCAATCTCTCCATCGAGAACGGTAATAGTAGAACTATGTCCTTGCCATGTTTTGATTGACAGTTCATTGGATTTAATTTGAATTCACAATTTTGCCCTAGCAATGAATTTTGCATATGTCACCCAGTTGAGGGAGAAGAACTACTTTGATATTAGGGTCAGTGGCCAAAGTCTCATTACAAAATCATTTGCATTCATCCACTACAATATTTCCATTTCCCCAGTCCAAAGAAGTGATTAATCAGGACAAACTCTGATCTACTTTTTTTTTGGTACATTTCAGATCAAAGTATTCAAGGACAAAAACATCCGGCAAGGATAATAGTTGAATGTTCATGTTTTATAATCATTTATTGCATGGCCTGGAATACTCCATTCTAATTGGTCAGTCGCAGAATTCAGTGGTCAGATGCTTCCTAATCAAGTGCAACAGTGTCTGCCCACTTTTCATGTCTACATTAATCTGGATACATTTAAAAATGGCGTTTTCATTTTAAAACGCTCTCCATCCACACTAGCATTTTCAAGCATTTTCCAAAGTTTTTCCATCAACACTGAAACATTAAATTCGCCTTGTTTTCGACGCATGTGTAAAACTGCATAAAAGCTAATTGAGATCATACAGACTAAACAGACATAGTAAGTTTTCATGCAATTGTTCTGGCAGGATCATTTTATTTATGAAAATATCTCCTCATTCACTGGTGCGTCCAGGTCACGTTCACTCACCATTGCATGTTTGATTTAATAAAACGCAACTGCCCTCATGTGTACAAAGTACTGCATCTTTAGCAACAGTGTAAAAGTGAATAGTGCATAACAGGCACAATACCGGTATAAACATAAATATCTATTGATACAATATGCGTCACATGGCTAAGGCTTTGTCCACAGTACACTGTAAAAAACAAAAAACACAATCTGCTAAAAATAATTTGTTACCCTGCTGCCTTAATTTTAAGTTCAGTCAACTCTAAGTTTAGTCAACTTGAAATGTTAAGTTGTACTAAGTGACAACTTAGATATTTGTTTGTTAAACTTAAAAGCTGGGTAAGTAACCCAGCTGCCTCAAAATTTTAAGTTGAATTAACTCAAATATCTAAGTTGTCACTTAGTATAACTTCGCATTTGAAGTTGAATAAACTTTTTATTTTTTAAGTTGACTGAATTTAAAATTTTAAGGCAGCTGGGTGACAAATTATTTTAAGTTTTTTACATTGTAATAGGCAACATTTACATTTAAAAACATCTTTTTCTCTCTGTTTTGACCTTTTGTATACCCTGAGATGGCGTTTTTGTCAAGGAAAACTGAGGCTTTTGAAAACGATGACTCATGTTTAGTCGTGAGGTTTTTTGAGGTTGTACGCATGCGCAGTCAAGTGAATTCAACATTTTGTAACGTTTTAGTGTGGATGAGAAACTTTTGGAAAACACTTGAAAATGTTAGTATGGACAGAGAATGTTTTAAAATGAAAACGGCATTTTCAAATGTATCCGGATTAATGTAGACGTATAGCCTAAACATGCATCAACGTTTTTTAAAAGCCTCAGTTTTCCCAGTCCACACTACAACGCGAAAATGGCATTTTTAAATTTATCGACTTTGGACAACGTATTCTAAAAGCTCAGTTTTCCTTGACAAAATCGCTGTCTCCGTGTGGATGGAAGGAATTAACCGGAGAGAAAAAGACACGTTTTTAAAAGCATGGACATGGCCTTGGTTTTAAAAGTACTTTTCCTATTAACATTTTTTCCCACAGAGATAAAATAAAATAAAAATAAAGTCTTTGTCTGAATGTTATAATGAACCAAATCAACCATCTACAAAGTTAATAACAACATTACAAACTTTGATTGGAAGCAAAAAATTATTTGAAAAGCAGACTGTGGACCAATAAAATCGTGCAAAAAGTGCTTTACGCAACTGTGTTTTTACTTCTGGAGCACGATTGTTGCATTCTATATTTATTTTAGTCATAGCAACACAGTCCACACATCTAGGTCACTGAAACAGAGAAATGGTTCTGACTAAAAGCTGCTCTGTTATCATGTCTCTCACATAACACCGTAGACACACTCTTTTTTTTTTAAAGGGGTCATGAACTGAGACACCAAAATTCCCTTGATCTTTTGGCATATACAAGGTCATTGCACTATAAAAAAATCCTGTAAGTTTCAGAACTCAAAACTTATATCTGCCAAAACAGCAGGTTGTGGAATTTTCTACTCTATGATGTAATAGTATGGATAAGCACCGCCTCCGCATAAGAAGATCAACACCTGCTTCTACACTGCTGCCTGTTTAGCCCCGCCCACTGATTCATGCATATAGTGTAAATAAGAGGTAAAAATGCAGGAAAACACAGACATCAAACAATAGAAATGACTCTGAAGACAACCAGATGTTGTGCAGTGTCAAGTTGTGGAAAAACAACCTTCTGATTCCAACAGTAGCAAAGAGTGGATGAATTTTATTTTTAATGAAGACTGAGTCGGTAGGAACTTGGTCCTTTATTTACTTTGCTTTACAGCGGATTCGTTTACAAACAAGGCACAGTTTGACACAGGACTTTTTTTAAAGACTGAAAGATGATGCTGTGCCGACTAGGGATGTCACAATACTCAACATAATATCGAACTGTTCGGTACGACATCCACGGTTCAATACGTGCTTGTGAATTGTGGTTTTTCGGTTCTGCATTTAAATAATTTCCTTGTTTTATTTCTCTCGAAATTTGCTGTGTGTGTGCTTGTGATTTTATGTGCTAAAATGAGGAAACGCCTTTATATTTGAAAAAGCAACACTTGCAGAGCATCTTCCCTTCTAATGAAATACAATGATATGCCTCTCTAAAACAAAAGAGAACATTATAACTTATTTTTATTTCACAGTATCAGTCGAGTGTTAGAAATAACTTCCGTTTGTGATCTGATGTGGTTTCTTATCATAGAATGAAGCAGACAATATATTCTATACTGTATGTCGATTAGCAATGGCTTACAAATATACTTAATCATTATGAAATTACCCGAGATGCCTTGAAGAACACAGATAAACCATATATTAATGCAAACGAGTGTTTAATGTCCTCACATTTCATCATTCAAAACGATTAACATTATATCTTGTTTTTATTCAGTTATAGCAATAGTGATGCCTTCATCCATATTAGAGATTTCCTGGCTGGAACGTCATCAGTGTTATCTCTTTGACGCATTTGTGGATTTTCTACACGAGGGCGCCCTCTGGCATAAAGTATGAATGAAACCCATCCTATTTTGCGTAAAAATTGGAAAAATAATACCTCTCTCAAAAGAAATATGAAGCAGACATAACCATCCATGCTTTTTCCAGTGTACAGAGGTGTACAGGAGTATGTTGTTGTTAATTAGATGCAAATAAATAAAAAAAACACACACACTGATGTGGCAAGCTATCAGAACCAAACTGAAAACCATGGTTAAAAACCAAGGTACGTATTGAACCATGGACTAACTGTATTGTTGCATCCCTAGTGCCGACTATACTGGATCCGACAGTAATGCTGCAACACACAAGTGTGAGTAACTGTTTTTATTACGTGGTCACTATTGCTTTACAGATCATTTGTTATGAGTATTTATGTATTTTTAACCTAAATCACTGCAACATCCATCTATGAAGGATGTAGGCTGTCAAACATACACAACTGTTAACCAATCACAGCAGTGGGCATTTTCTTCAGGGTCTACAATCCACCATGTCTATCCAAAACAGCGTTCTGTTACAACCAGATCATCCTGTGTCTCATTTATTGCTTATAGTGAAAACAAACTCAGATAACTTGGGTATGTTACTGTTTTTTTTTCTTTGTTAATTTTGTTTAGAAGATAATATAAAGGTAAAATGATAATACTGCCTGCATAAGCTTTACAAAAAAAAAAAAAAAAAAAAAAAAAAAAAAAAAAAACACAGTATAATGGTATACAGCATACCATAGACAAACCTCTCCTATCTCTCAAATACTGACAGATGAACTGTCAGTATTTGAGATATAGGAGACATGAATATCTCACCAGATTCCCTCCATAAAACGTGATAAGTTGGTGTGATATATGTGTCCCTGACCCATAATTCATTTGGGAGACGGCTTCACAGAGCACTGCCTGAAAGTTGCAGATGGCATCTGCGTTTGATATGAAGTCTCTCCTCTGTAGACCTGACATAGGACACACTGCTCAAAGCTCATCTTCATTTTGTTCCTCTCAAGGCTATCTTCAGAAAACAGAAGAAAAAAAAAATCTTTTTTTTTCTCTTGCGCTAATGGGTTGGGATTCGGCACAGAAGGGAAAAAATAGAACCTGTTATCCCCTGGCTGAGTTGTCATGGAAACAGCATCGGCTGTGCTCTTTCCTGTGTGAGGAACAGGATGCCGTTTAGCATGTGGGATCTGAAGATGCAATTGTAATTGATTCATGTCTTTGTCACCTTTACAAGTCATGAACACACGTCTACGACAACTGATTGCTGTGATCTTTGTACCTCGAAACCACGAAGACACGAGCCGAGCTAGTCATGAAACACTCTAATTTGTGCCGAAGTTCAACTAGTGTTTGCCGCCTTACACTGCATGAGTTTCTATGGCAACCACTTCCATGCCGTGATTATTCAGCTCATCCATAAGAGATTCTCTTCTCTGCAAGGGTATTAATGTGCTTTATGTAACTGAGCATGTTGTGAAAGAAACCACAAATATTCATATGGGTAACAGAGTACAGCACTGACACAAAAAATGGCACTTTGGAATCCTGGCTTCACTGCTGGAGTTGGAAACGAAGTACAGTTGCAGCTCTATTATAAATCTATATGTAACAGATTAGGTCAATGAGACTGGGTTGCTGTTATTAAGTCAAATGCGGTACAGTGGACTAAATGGTCAGACAGTCTCTTTTGAATAGTCAGCAGAAGGGAGTGGGTGATCTCCAGTGCTTTAATGTCCTACATTATTCACGCTCACTTACACCCCCTCACAGGCAGAGCAGTAAAGTTAAATGGTGTGTCTCTCTGAGAGGGGAGATATGTGACTCCTGTATGACTGAAGCAGTGGCTGAGTGTATGAATCACTGCTTCTTAGCATTACATAAATAAATATATAAATCCATAAATGAAGGCATCAGTGTGATTCAGTAATTTTCCTCATGGGTCCTCGAGTGTTTATCTACAGCGGCTACAGGAAGAACATAAAAAAAGCAAGCATGCAGCGCATGTGTGTGTGATTGGGTTTTTCTTGTGTAATCTCATGTTTATCGTTATCAACTCACTAATCCGGTTTAATTCTGATTATGAGAATAGAGGCCAAGGGCAGAGTGAGGTGTGAGGTTGATATATGAGACGTGGCAGGACCCAAGGCCTCTGTTCCATACATCTGTTCATAGCCCATTTTCTTGCATCTGGTGTCTCTTTATGTCCATCTGTGTAAATAAACATAATATTGCCTTCAGTCAAATATCATAGATCTGATTTTCAAAGTCTCATTAACTGGAGAATACATAGAATCGGTTAAAATAAATAATATACAATACTATTGAAAAATTCACTTAATGTTTGATACTCACCAAGGCTGCATATATTTGATATTATGAAATATTATTCTCATTTTAAATAACTGTGTTCTATTTTAATATATTTAAAAAAAGTTATTTATTCCTGTGATAGCAAAGCCATTTTTTAAATCTGTGCTGCCCTTTATTTTTATTTTTATTTTTATTTTTTTGTGAAAATTGTGATTAATTTTTGTTCATGATTCTTTGATGAATACCAAAGTCAAAAGGTCAGCATTTATTTGAAAAGAAATCATTCGTAACATTTGTTAATGTGTCCTTGCTAAATAAAAATATTAATTATTAAAGGAGTCATCGGATGCCCATCTCCACAACTTGATATGATTCTTTAGGTCTTAATGAAAAGTCTATAACATGCTTTGGTTAAAAATTTCTTAGTGGTAGTGTAAAAAACCCTTTTTACCTTCTCCATAACTTTGTTGTATGTCTCTTTAAATGCTAATGAGCTCTGCTCACCCCGCCCCTCTATTCCGTGGGGTGATGAACCATACTTTACTTTAGCCGCAATTAGCTGTAGAACTTTATAACTAGCACATCATTAGAAAAGGTGGTTTACAAAAATTCACAAAAGAACCTTATACTCACGTCTTCTGTAGGTAAAGCTCAATTATGAATGATTTGCACTAACAGACGCATTTAGGTAGATCGGGGACATAATGACGACGGCTATGATCATTATTACATCCAACACCTTAATCGCTTAGGACATTGGTTCCCAACCATGTTCCTTGGAGGCCCCCCAACACTGTACATTTTGTGTCTCTCCTTTGTCTGAGACACCCATTTTAAGTCTTGGAGTCTCTACTAATGAAATTATGATCTGTATCAGGTGTGTTTGATTAAGGAGACATGGAAAACATGCAGTGTTGGGGGCCCTTCAGGAACGTGGTTGGGAACCACTGGCTTAGGAGGAGACACTCTTGTCTTCCCCTGCTCAGGCGTCGAAACAATGGCGGACTGTTCACAGCTCACTCAGGGCGGGTCTAAGGTACAATGGCCACGTCAATCAACTACCGAGAGAGCAGCCTTGGTCTGTGTGACAACACACAGCCAAGAAGCTGAGAATGGCCTGATTTAAGAAAGGATTTGAGATATTATTCATAGGGATTAAAAAAAAAAAAAAAAAAAAAAAACACTGGGTGGATTTTTATCATTATAGGGTGGATGTGTACACACACTGCCAACACACATTTATATTCAAAACATGTAAAAGTGAATTTTGCATCCAATGACCCATTTAAAGTATTAAAAAAAAAATCATATTGACATCAAACTTTTAAACAGTATTGTATAAAAATGTAAGATAATTATAGCCCTGTAAGCACATAAAAAGTCATTGAAAGATATCAGATATCATTGAAAGAGGTGTCTTGAAAAATCACACATCTGTAGTTGCTCTAGGTGCTGTAAACTGAACCAACCCATATTTTTTAAGAAATGGTTTGCTAACATCGGCTTGGCTGACATGTCTTTAGAGGGCAGGGTTTTGTAAAGATGGTATGATTGAAGTGACAGGGTCCAATTTAGTAGCTAAAACTGGAGGCTGTAACAGCAAATCAACTGAAATTGCTTACATCACCTTTAAAGGGCACCTATTATGCTCTTTTTACAAGATGTAATATTGGTCTTGGGTGTCCCCAGAATATGTCTGTGGAGTTTCAGCTCAAAATACCCCACAGATTTATTACAGCATGAGGAAAATTATATTTTTGGGGCGTGTCTAAAAAAAGAGCTGTTTTGTGTATCGCTTTAAATGCAAATGAGCTGCATATTCCCGCCCCGTCTTCAGGAGGAGGCGTAGTGTATACATCTCTGCTTTGCATACCTACAGCAATAAACAGTCAGTAGAAGCAACTGAGAGCGAGAGAACTGGTGTTCAGTCGTATATACGGGAAGCCAAACATGCCAAAAGTGGGACAAAATAACGCCATGTTAGAGCTGGAACAAGCCATGTGACCGACTCGACAGCGCAAAGGACGATGTGTTTGCTAGCACCACCAAACTGACAGCACGCCACTGATCCATTAAAATACTTTGATAATGTACGCAAACAAATACTCTTAAAAGTTTAGCTAAGCACTATAACAACATGACATTCACAAAGCAGTCTGGAGTGAAATGATTTGCGCAGACAAACAAATTTAGCTAGACTTTGAGGCGCATTACCTTTAAAAATAAAAATAATCCACTGCGCCCTCAGTGGCTCAGGTGTTAAGTGAAAATTAAGACTCTTATGTTCAGTCTTAAATACGAACACAGAACACTGGGATTGCTTATCAAACATGGTTGACGTTACATCTGCTCGAGCATGGAGAAAGACAGCGTACAACCAAACAAAACTTGCTGAGGGTGGAAACTATGGCAATGCAGGACTGTCAGTCAGTCGCCGTGGGCATAGCCTAAACAATGTGACATCACACTGCTTTGAAAATCAAAACCACATGCCTAACGAGATTGGTTGGTTTATGAGGATTAAAAAAAATAAGCAGTGGGTGGATTTTTACCATTGTAGGGTGGTTGTGTTCACACACTGCCAACACATATTTATGCACCATGTAAAAGTGGATTTTGCATGATAGGTGCCCTTTAAACTACAAATTACCCTTTAGGTAAAGCATCAAGCTATTGACAAAAACACTTTCTGAATCTACTTAAGGTGGCATTATGTAGCACTATTTTAATCTCAAATAACAACTAAGATCCCAGTTGACAATGCCAGATGATGTATAGTGAATTGCTACCAATAAGGTTCAAACATTTAATGAAAAATATAATCAGAGACATCTATAAAGCATTACATTTATAGTAGACATCTGTGAATTTTTAAAGTGGTATTTCTGATATCTATACACCAAAACAGCAGAGTTCAGTACTTAGCGAGACCTCTATTTCTGGAAACGTTGTTGATGCTACAATCACTGCATGTTACCTTTCCAATTCCAAGTGAGATTAAACTAAAATGATTTTCAACTGTATGGAAATGAGCTTGGTGAACCGACAAGAGCATCATGTCTGCAGGTGGGAATCCTTTTGCAATTTCTTCTCAAAGCTTTTCCATGATCCTTAGCCCGCTGGGTTTCCCCACTATTGATGGAGAGGGAGACCATGAAAAGATGGGTTTTACATGTCCTCCGAGGCACATTAAGATTAATGCTCCACTCTCTAATGGAAAAATCTGATTTGTGCTTGTCCTGGTTATTCAAACGTTCCCAGATTATATCTGCATTTGGTTGCATACACTACCACCTGATCCTGATCATAACATTTGTTTTCGTCTACGTTAACACCGTTCACCTGTGCCTCAGCCCAACGATATATATATATATATCTGTATATATATTTTAAAAAGCATCAAGGACAAAATTAAAAGAGGAAAGAGGTTATAATGGCTAGTCTATCTGAGATCTGAGTTTTCTGACAGCCTCTCTAGGATGCCACTGAAAAGCATCCCAGGGTAACACTTGACATATGGTGGACATGGTGAGAGAACTTGGTGCCAAAGAAGAACAGAAGGGCAGTCCCCTGGCAGGGAATTAGGCACAGTACCCAGACCAAGAGAGTGAGATTACTGAGTCTAAGAGTTTCGTACAGCTTGGCATTGCTAGCAGCTTGGCATTTACTCTGGCCAATGTGAAGGAAGATTTCATCAGCGTTACAAAATAAGCCCATATCATGGGGAAGATCAATGGCAGTGCTAATTTATGCTTCAGCTGTCCCACCCCCGGACAACCATTACAAAAATTGTATAGACAGGGGATGCCTCATGTTATTTTTCCTAACTGGCACCTTTGCAGAATGCTCTGAGAATGGCTCATGAGTTCCAGCCAGCATTCAAATTTGATGCAATTCCTTCACATGCAAACTTAAGATGAGGACGTTCAAAGGTCGCATCATGTGAGCAGCTGCAGGGGTGGACGCATGTGAGCGTTTTGAGGCGGAGGGCAAAGAGTTCGTCGACTTCACTGCAGCCCCACTCATGCCGCCACATGTGGCGGCTTTCACAGTGGGCTTCTCGTTTGTTGACGGGCACATTATTAATCCTGATGTCGAATTGATAGCTACCGCTGAGCCTGTTAGCAACATCCATGTGTGTGCTGGTTGCAAAGCTTCCCAGAGAGCGGAAATAAAAAGGCACAATGACCCCTAGGGCCCAAAACAGAGTAGAATGTAGTAATAATGAAGTGCAAAAAACTTGTGTACGCAATCTTTTGTTTGGCAAAAACAAAACAGGCCATCAAAAGCTGTGGTTTCTATTGTTTTGGAGTCACACTGCATCTTCACTGTTATAGTGAGGCACAGAGAGATGGGTCTTTGTGGCATATGTAATTTGCATTTGTATTGCTCTAGTGCAAAGATAGATGAAATATTAATTTTAAAACATACAATATCTAGAAAAACAATTGGGGGAAAATGAGCTTGAGGAAATCACACAAAAACTATATAATCAACTAAATACATTTTTGAAAACACAATGACACTGTCAATATGCCCTGTGAACAGTGTAGACTTTTATTACCTGAGTGCTGTGCTGTCTACAATTGCTTATTTGGGCTTTGATTTGTGTATATATATACATTTAAAGCATTTTTTATTGCCAGTGAGCAATTTACATACAGCGGGTAAAATAAGTATTGAACACTTCACCATTTTTCCTGGCAAATATATTTCTAAAGGAGCTGTTGACATGAAATTTTCACCAGATGTCGATAACAACCCAAGCAATCCATACATACAAATAAAACAAAACAAATAATTTCAGAACTTAAGTTATGTGTAATAAAATGGAATAACACAGGGAAAAAGTATTAAACTACTGGAATTTATTTAATACTTTGTACAAAAGCCTTTGTTGGTAATGACAGCTTCAAGATGCCTCGTGTATGGAGAAACTAGTTGCATTTATTGCTCAGGTGTGATTTTGGCCCATCAAAAGTCTTCAAATCTTGAAGGTTCTCTGGGCCTCTTCTATGAACTCTGATCTTTAATTCTTATTTTCTTTTGTATTCAAATCAGGTGATTGGCTGGGCCATTCTAGCAGCTTTATTTTCTTTTTCTGAAACCAATTGAGTTTCCTTGGCTGTGTTTGGAATCATTGTCTTGCTGAAATGTCCACCCTTGTTTCATCTTCATCATACTGTAGGTGTTGGGACTGAACCAGCTAATATTAATTTCTACTGACAAGGGGCAGGATTGCTTTCTAATTACTGACAGATTTCAGCTGGCGTCTTGGCTTTCCATGACTTTTTGCATCTCCCTTTCTTTGTGTGTTCAATACTTTTTCCCTGTCATTCCATTTTATTACACATAACTTAATTTATGAACTTATTTGTTTTGTTTTTCTTTGTAAGTATGGATTACTTGGGTTGTTACCAACATCTGGAGAAAATTTCAAGCCAACAGCACTTTTGGAAATATTTACTGAGAAAAATGGTGACATGTTCAATACTTATTTTACCCGCTGTAAGTTTTTTAGTATCACATATGACAATATAATCAACACCTGGCATGCATACAATGTGACAATTCTGAGTATACTCTAAAAATGCTGCGTTAAAAACAACCTAGTGCTGGGTAAATATTGGACAGAACACATGCTGGGTCATTTTGACCCAGCTGGTTGGATTAAATGTTTTTACCCAACATGCTAGGTTGTTTTATTTAACCCAACTATTGTTTAAAAATTACTATACTGCTGGTGTAAAATAAGTTGGAAATTAAAAATCACACACAGGATTACTAGAGGCAACAGCAATAATCAAAAGCTGAACAAACAAAAATACCCATGGACAAATTATATAAGACTGAATTTATTTGGTTGAATACGGCAGGGTATTGTATTGTAATATTACATACTTTTAACCTTGTTTAACAAGCATGTTAGAAACAAAAAAAACATTTAAAAGTAACATTTTAATTCAAGTGTATTCAAACACTTTCTGTAATAAACCGAAATAGTGCTGATTCTCATGCCGGTGTGTCGCCGAAATCTAAGCCAGTAATGGGCTGCTGTTCGGCAGAGGAACTGTGAACCTCAGACCACCGCAATACGTTTCACTCGTAGCTGAAAGATGCTGTGACTGACTCCATAACCTGCCCATAAACAAACAGCACTGAGATTAGAAAACATATTTTAACATCAAAATACATTGAATTCAGTATTATAACAAAAAAAACAGTTTGTTATGCAAGTCAAAAGGCGTTTCCATCATGCGCGTTTCCAATGACTGTTGCTAAAACATTTTGCTGAGTGACATCTCAGCCCGGTATGTTAAATAATACTACAGAGCAGTAAATACTTTATAGATTAAATAAAACATATACAAACCTTTATTTCACTGAAGTAGGACACCAATTAGGCAGCGCTGAGAACTGCTATCTCCTGTAGAGAAAGTAAAAAGCCCGCGCTCTGACTTTAACTCAGCAGATGGGTTGAAGTAACCCTGCGATGGGTTGTTTAGTAGGGATGGGCGATATGGGCTTAAAAATGTATTACGATAATTTCTGGTATTTATTGCGATAACGATATCAATGACGATAATTCAGGGAAATCCTGTTTCTTTAGAGAAAAGTATTATCTTTCCTATTTTTACCCAAAATAGGGTGTTGTGAGCATTACTGAGTGCACTGTTTATTCACTGGAATGTGAATTAAATTGTTTGTACTTTCTGTACTGGAAGCTCCTAAATTCAACAAATTCCTTGTGCGTGAAACACTTGGCAATAAAGGTCTTTCTGATTCGGAAGCCAGAGTGCGCCCTTGCGCAGAAACTCCACATATGTTCTATAGTATACTGACAACGCTTCAGGAATCTCTAATCCAGTTATCGCTGTAGCTGAATAAAACGCAGATAGAGGAATTTAACTGAGGAAACTTGAAGACAATAAACACACGATTGATACAATATATGGTTTGTCTGTGTTCTTTAAGCAATCTTGGGTATTTTTATAAGGATAATATATTTATAATGCACTGTTAAACTGTTAATTGACAGCCTTTATAATACTATAAAACAGTATGATTTCTGCCTCATTCTCTCATTCTGTTATTCTGATATGAAGCCACGTCTGATCGCAAAAGGTTATTTCAAACACTTGACTATGTTAAGAAGTTAATTTGGAGAAAAAGCATGCCAATAAATGAAACTTTTGTTGGACAAAAGGTTTGTAAACAGTCTCAAACACATGCCAAACTGCATTGCACACTTGCTACTACACTGTAAAAAATAAAAAACACAATTTGTTGAGTCAGCTTTAATAATTTGTTACCCTGCTGCCTTAAAATTTTAAGTTCAGTCAACTAAAATAAGTTTAGTCAACTTAAAATGTTAAGTTGTACTAAGTAACAACTTAGATATTTGTGTTTGCTAAACTTAACAGATGGGTAAGTAACCCAGCTGCCTTAAAATTTTAAGTTGATTCAACTCAAATATAAGTTGTCACTTAGTATAATTTAACATTTCAAGTTGAATAAACTTTTGAGTTAACTGAACTTAAA
The DNA here is from genome assembly GCF_022985175.1 of Labeo rohita. Taxonomy (NCBI): domain Eukaryota; kingdom Metazoa; phylum Chordata; class Actinopteri; order Cypriniformes; family Cyprinidae; genus Labeo; species Labeo rohita. The sequence goes on from NC_066882.1 coordinate 10,924,231, forward strand.
ATTTTAAGGCAGCCAGGTTATAAATTATTTTAAGTTGACTCAACAAATTGTTTTTTACAGTGTAGTACAGTTATTAACTAGTACATTATTCAAGGCTCAGATCGATTTTTGTTGCACTGCAGTTTTGACCAAATCACTTCCGCCTTCAGCATGTCACTCTGCATTGTCGCACACAGAAATGTCAACAACTAGACTTTACGTTATTATCGCGGGAAGACTAATTCTTATCGTGAAGAATTTTTTTACCGGTATATATCGCAAACGATAAGATATCGCCCATCCCTATTGTTTAGTCAGAGGGAGTATAGTTATGGGTGTATAGTTTCAGCTGTCAGTGAGACTGACCCAGCCACTAACGCAACGGCTGGGTAACACAAAAACTACCCAGCACTGGAAAAAAACAACCCAACATATGACCCAACAGGCTCAACCCAGCATTTCTGCTGTTCTCACTTGAGTTGGATGCGAGGACAGCAAAGCACTTATCACTGCTGGAGTAGTGAACATGTTGTTCAATCTACATTCGGATTTAATATCAGTTGGATATTTTGTGTTAAAATGCTTTCTCCTGTCCCTGGCCCAATCGGCGCTTTGCCTCTGACCCTTGACCCTCTGCTACTGCTGTTTGAGCCAGTTCAAAGGCATCCTGCACTGTCGAGTTCCTGTATTGTTAAATTTCTAGAGTTCTGTTCCTCTTCTCTTTTTACCCCCACACACCACTCTGTCTGTCTGGGCTTTTGATCTTAGATGGTCTATACAATCATCGCGGCCATTACACGCTCAGCTGGGCAAGGATTGCCTGTGGCGAACCGAGCAGGGAGCCAAACATGGAGACCCAGGAGCTCTCTGCTCACATCCTCTACTGTGCTTGTTTGTGTATGTGTGTTTATACACTTTATTGATAACTCGTTTAATCTTTTCAACTTTTCAATAAATATTCAAATTATTAATGCTTAAAATGTAATACAAGAAATTACAGGTGCACACTGTAGATATATTGAGGGGGAAACTAATGTTTACTTGTGGATGAGGAAAAGAAAATATCCTTAAGACTATGAAATGTTATTTTACAGTTTTGCAGACAGTGACAAATTACAGCTCAGAGTCATGATATAAATGACAGCATATGCATATGAAAATGGTGAAAAAAGTTGTGGAAATATATATACACACACTACCATTCAAAGGTTTTTTAACAGTATGTTCAATGTTTTTTTAAAGAGGCTCACCAAGCCTGCATTTATTTGATCCGAAGTACACCAAAAAGAGTAAAATTTTGAAATATTTTTACTATCTAAAATAACTGCTTTCTAACAATATATTTTAAAATTTAATTTATTCCTGTGATTTCAAAGCTGAATTTTTAGCAACATTACTCCAGTCACCTGATCCTTCAGAAATAATTTTATATTCTGATTTGCTACTCAAACGAAAGTGCACTACTATATAAATTTATTATTACGTTGAAAACAGCTGAATAGAATTTTTTCAGGTTTCTCTGATGAATAGAAAGTTCAGAAGATCAGCATTTATCTGGAACAGACATCTTTTGTAACATTATAAATGTCGTTATCGTCACTTTTTATCAATTTAAAGCACCCTTGCTAAATAAAAGTAATAATTTCTATAATTTCTTTCCAAAAAAAATAAAATAAAATAAAATAAAAATACTGACTCCAAGCTTTTGAATGGTAGAACGTTACAAAAGATTTTAATTTCAGATAAATGCTGATCTTTGGATCTTTCTATTCATCAAAGAATCCTGAAAAAAAATGTACTCAACTGTTTTAAATATTGATAATACTAATAATAATAATTCTTGAACAGCATATTAGCATATTAGAATGATTTCTGAAGGATCATGTGACAATGAAGACTGGAGTAATGATGCTAAAAATATACCCTTGATCACAGGAATAAATAACATTTTAAAATATATTCAAACAGAAAACAGTTATTTTAAATAGTAAAAATATTTCAAAATTTTAATGTTTTTTTTCTGTATTTTGGATCAAATAAATGCAGGCTTGGTGAGCAGAAGAGACCTTGTTCAAAAACATTTGACTAGTAGTGTGTGTATATATATACATATATAATACTAAACAAAATATTTAAGGTGACGGCATTATACATGCATTTGCTGAATAATGTTCAACAGGGCTACAATTTGCTCATTTTCTAATTTTCTTGAGGAAAGAAAACCTTTATGCTGCTCTCAACAGAACCACACATTCTCAGTCACACATAGCAGCTGCATGGAAAAGCACTACTGGGAAGATCAAGTCCTTGGGCACTGTGCTCAAATTGTGTGTGCATTTATGTGTGAGCTGGAGACTGACAAAAAAAGACAGAATACTACAGATGTGTTTTATTTCACCTTGTCATGACCCTGATAAACAGAGTGCTGTGAGTATGTATGGTTTCTCTTGCTCTGGGGTAATTTATATGCAACATGTGTCTGTCATAATTAGGAGCACAGAGAGACTGCTGTATTCCCATCTCCTGTGGGGAGAGCTACTTTCAGCTGACATTAACCAAAGAGCAGATCCTATAAAACTCTCCTCCCTAAACATTCAGTTCAGACGTCAACCAATATGGGGTTTTCAATTGTTAATGTTAAGTAATTACATTTGATCGCCCTCATTCCTGAGTATGTGGTTAAGCTTGTCTTTTGCATTCTTCGAAAAGACTCTGGAAGGACATGAATAATGTACATAACATGGACACAGTGTCTTTAAATGACAAGAGAGAGTTGTAAAAGTATCTGCTTTGGACCTTAGTTAGGGTGGGTGTCATATCTAATTTCTCATGGATGAAAACAAGGTTGAGAGAGTTAGATGTTCCATTGGTTGTATGCATAATTACATACAGTATCACCACACATACCTGTAGAGACATATAAGTTATGTATTACAAGCATACAAAGGGAAAAGCGTGAAACAGTTCGCCACGTGTCTAATGCTCAGGGGACATCTCTCTCAGCAGCGTGCAACTGCATTCTGCCTTCATTTACTTATAAATTATGAATTTACCTCATAACGCTCCCCATTCTCTCAGTGCTGAAACATTTCTGAAATGTTCAGTGCGCATATCATTAAAGCTGAAATTTTAAAAGTCTCTGGGCCTTTCTCATGAAACACAAACATTGCATGTTTTTGTTCCTAAATCCATTTTCATGTTCAGTGTTGTTGCACTGAATTGAATGTCAATATATGTAAGAATGTTTTTACAATTTACACATAAATCTGCTTGTGTTTCATGAATAAGACCCATTTTTGATGTTTTCTCATTTTCAGCTCCCAGCATGTGTGTGTGCATGCAAACTATATGTATGTATATGTTTTTCCTTTCATGTGTTGATTTGTGTTCATTAAAATAGCATGAGATTTGTTGAAGGCATGGCACAGCAGGTAGTGCATATTTTTGAAACACATAATGAGGATGTAGGTTTAAGGTTGATGTGTTTGAACCACTTCCCCTCACACTCTCGCTTTACTTTCCTGTCCCTAGACTCTCTTGTGAATGCAAAAGGCCATTTTTTTAATGTATGAGATGCTAAATAGCCCAAGGCACAGTATGGAACTCATATTAGTGTACTGGACCAAAAATAATTTAGATCTAGAGATATTCAGCAGAACTTCGTTGGCCATATTCTGAAAATGTGCACTATAAAAAAAAAAGTAGTTTTTACAAATATTGACAGCTGTGGTTGACAGAATACTTTAGTAACATACATTTACAGAATGAACTACATTTTACAGTACAAAACTGTCATTTTTAACTTGTAATTTGTAACCCTTTTTATTATAAATCTCAGGTGTCCCCAGGATGTGTCTGTGAAGTTTCAGCTCAAAATACTCCACAGATCATTTATATCATTTTGAAAATGCCTATTCTGAGTGGAAGCACAAGCACGCTGTTTTCGTGCATTTCGTGCATTTCGTGCATGCCCCCTTTCCAAAATAGTGCAATTTCAGCTCATATCTCAGATCTCTGCCAAAAAAACATCTGTTTGGTTTTGATTATTGTGTATATCGTGCTGAAATCATGTTTTAAAGCCATATCATTTTAAATTTCTCATATATACGTTTTTCTGGAAGCACGCGAACAGAAAGCAGCTGTCACACGGCATGTTTTTATGAGGAAAACATTTCAGCATTTTTCTCCATATAATGGACTGGTATGGTGCCCCGATTTTGAACTTCCAAAATGCAGTTTAAATGCGGCTTCAAACGATCCCAAATGCGGTTGTAAACCACAGATCCTAGCTGAGAAAGAAGGGTCTCATCTAGCGATACGATCGGTTATTTTCATTAAAAAAATACAATTTAAATACTTTTTAATCTCAAACGCTTGTCTTGCCTTTCTCTCCCTGAACTATTCTGACTCAAGACAGTTAGGGTATGTCGAAAAACTCCAATCGTATTTTCTCCCTCAACTTCAAAAATCATTTCAAAATCATCCTACATCACTGCAGAAGTACTGACTCAGTCTTTGCAAAAGTGAAAATGCAAAGAAGATCAGGGTCTTAATTAAAAGTTTATAATGTACTTTGGTAAAAATTTTCAATGGCAGTGTAAAACAACACCATTTTTACCCTGTCAAAATGAGCTCTGCAAAAATCATCTCATTCTAATGGATTGTTCTTTAAATGCATATGAGCTCTGCTCGCCCCGCCCCTCTCTTCTCTCTGTTGAGTGACGATAATGGAGGTCGGACTGTTACAACTGATCTGAGATAAAATGCTCATGTCAATCAACTATCGTGGCAGCGGCCTCTGTTGGTGTGACGCCACACCGACAGGCATCTGAGAATGGCTCGATTTGAAAAAGGGAATATTATTTTTACAGATTAATTAAAAACCACTGCATGGACGTTTATCATTATAGGGTAGGTTTGTACATACACTGCCAACACACATTAATGTTCAAACAACATGTAAAAGTGAACTTTGCATCCGATGACCCCTTTAACAAAAAAGGTAAAATAGGATGATTTTGAGAGAGAACATGAGATGGGAGTTTTTCGACATACCCTAACTCATGAACCTGAACAAAAACAGTCCAGGTAGAGTAAGACAAGACTAGCATTTGGCATTAAAAAGTATATAAATGTTATTATTTTTATTAAAATAGCCGATCGTTATGCTAGGTAAGACCCTTCTTCCTTGGCTGGGATTGTTTACAACCACATTTGGGATCATTTGAAGCCACATTTAAACTGCATTTTGGAAGTTCAAAATCGGGGCACCATATCAGTCCATTATAAGGAGAAAAATCCTGTAATGTTTTCCTTAAAGAAAGACACGAACATCTTTAACTTTACAGATTTTGTGACTGGTAAGGTCTGAGACACTGCTTATGATTTATGGGGATTTAAACAAGGAGTGGGTGGAGTTTTATCATAATAGAGTGGTTGTGTACACACACTGCCAACACACATTTATGTTCAAACAACATGTAAAAGTGAATTTTGCATAATAGGTGCCCTTTAAATGAAACCAGTAAATTCAACAACGCACACTGCTACTAAAATCTGGAAAGTCTTTTTTACCTTTAACATATATTGACAACCACCGTAAAAATTCAGGTGGTAAAAGAAAATCACATGAAGAATCAAAGTTCATCACAAGTAGCTTTTTCACAAGCTGAAGTATATACTAATATATAAGGTGCACAGTCATTAACACAAACACGAAACACCATCATGGTAAAACACAACACTTAATGCAATACTTTCATTAAACAACAGAAAATGTAACATTATGCAACATAACAATGATTATTTAAACAAAATTCTTTCAAATGTGGAGTGTCATGCAGGGAATGATAAGCTGACTTGTACTTTTTACTTCTACAAATGGTGCAATTAACAGAATTTTACTGTAAAATGACATTAAATGTCTGGTTAGATCTTTTAGTCTTTCTCTGTATATATTACAGGAACTTAGTGTTAACCTATAGCATTGGCAGTTAAAATTGTTGGGGGGTCATTATATCAACACTGTTATATAATATATATCTCTGCCAATACTCTAACAATAATTGCTTTAAGAAGGTTACCGTCCAATTCCAAAATTAAAATTAGAACAATAATTTCTTCCTTTTTGACTTAATAATTTGTGGCGAGATAATGGCCCTTAGGGATAGACATAGTAAAACAACACCCTTTTTTATCAAATTTACTGTTAATTACATCATTATTCAGTCTAAAACCTTTAAAATAGACTAAACTAACCTTCAGCCTCTGTGTCTCCCATAGAGCTTTGCTAAACTGATAAGCTTCCATTCTGTCCACACCCTTGCTGCTGTCCTCTTCATACATCTTTTCTTACTTTTTCCCTTCTCTCTTCATCTCTTGACTCTCTTCCTCTATCCACTCCAAATCTTATTCTTTATTGTATTCCTTTTTTTTGCAATCAGACTTTAGACAAACGAACCCTTTTATGTATAGCAAAGTCATGATATAACCCATGAGTCATGGGTTATAGCAGACCCAGCAGAGATCAATATGACTCAATCTAAAATCAAGAAAATTTTTGCTCTGAGTATTAAACTTACTTAAAATCATTTGAGAAAAACAGTAAATGATGGCCATTACAGCTTTTAGAATGGCAGTGTGACATTTCACTAACACTTCTCAAGGCAACATCACTGTGGACGTCAGAGTATGAGTAAAAGTCCCACTGTGATGCTATGGTAAGCTCAGTTTTATCTACGATTTTGTCCAAATTCTTTGCTATTTGGCACCCAATGAGTCAGACACCATATCGATTGCCCACACAAACATACATTTACATGTGGTTCGATGTCGACCATCAGAGCTCCGCTGCCTCATCCCAGAGACCAAACTGAACTGTGGTTGGTGAGGCATAATCTCTGCGGAGGCTACTTTACATTCTGCTGCTCGGATAAATCTTGGCCACCATAGGGCAGGCTCTCTCAGCTGAAACACAAGCATTTTCCGAAAGGGTCTCTGGGTCTAATTAAAGGCTAAAAGCATGGAAGGCTCAGACAAGTTGAGTGACTATACGGTGTCTGTGGAAAATGTATTTTTAACTGTTAATAGCACAAAGTAGTCTACAGCAGGGGTGGCGAATCAATTTGAGTGTGAAAATATCTATTTTATGCACTGTCTAATAGCAATATTTGGTCATTATTATTCAAATAAGCAAACTTTTGAGTATTAAATTGAAGCCTTTGTTGCATGTTTGCACTTTGTTAAAGTGAGAATACATTTAGAATCAGGTTTATTTGCTAAGTGGGTTTATGCATTCTATATTCCCTCTAATCTCTGCTCTAACCAACAGTACACATCCAATTTTATAATTGCCTTTAATTAACTACGCTCCCATTACTTAATTGAGCATGGTTGGCAATGTTAGGGTAATTTAAAAGTAATGGGAATGCATGGCATATTCTGACATTTCAAACAAATTCTCATGTGCAGCCATTTACAAAACTTGCTGATGTAGCATTATTGCATTACAGTTACAGCATGCATCTTTCTTGTGCCAATGAAGGTCTTAATTAGCTCATTCACAGAGCAAGTCGTAGTTGGCTAAGCATAGTTAGCATTGTGTAAACATTACCTCTTGAATAAACTGGCTCCCACCATTTCCATTAACATGACCAAACCCCATGAGAGGTAATAGAGCACTGCATTTCTGGTCTGGTTACCTTGTGCTGCAGTGTGCATGGCAGGTGGTTTTAGTGAACATGTGACATACATCACACACACAGATGTTCATTATGCTATGACATATAACTACAAAACAAATGTTTCATTATATAGCCACTTGATGCACCAGAATTAGATTTAGTTACATATTTATGGTTTGCATGAAAAATAGTGTGCAAACTGATTAAAAGACAGTCTTACAGACGCGTTTACATGCACAACAATATGCAGGTATAAAAGCATTTCTATATACAGTAAGCAATCTGGTACTGAGAATGCAAATGACATTCATTGAAGTAAATGGATTTAGTATCACATGTAATTTGTCATTTCAGAATCTTGTGTAAATCTGTGAAATTTTACCACTTGACAAAATAGGGCTTGTTCATTTTTAGGGTGACTAATTAACGACTAAAACAGTTGGTTTATGATAGACCACTTCAAAATTTGGGCACAGCTGCTTTGAGCGTCTGATGAGGTCACAGATGGGCTCACTGACTTATCAGTGAGCTCATCACCGTACTAATGAGTTCAATGTAATGACTCCAACTAATGACTCGACAAATCTGAGTTCCTCAAAATAAATGCAAATCAAAGTGGGCAAAATGATTTAATGAATTTAACAGAACAAATTCTCATTAGTTGTCATCATTACTAATTACTGTTGGTATGTAAATGTAAATTACTTTCACTGATAACACACACACACAAAACTATTAAAAACTAAAATTATATATATTGTATATTAAATAATTGTATACATATATCTTAAGATGCCTTTTGTACTTTACCAGGCCATCATATGTATGATATACATTGCTTAATCCATGCCATCTTATTGCATTGGGCTTATAACGAAACAAGCAATTATACGCAATTATATTTGGCAATTATATACGTTCATTTGAATCAGCAATATGTTATACCGCAGTCAAACGAACACTCACGCTGTTTTAGATTTCTCAGAATGCAAAAGACATTGCATGAGGCTAAAAAGACAGCAGTAATCTGTTATGACACTGCTATGAACATCAAAAGAGTTGAAATTCACACAGTACTCTGTAGAGGGTTTTCACAGCACACCATTTATTGGCGGCACTAAATGTAAACAATGCCACTGAACCAAACAAAACTTTCATATTTTGCTGATAACTGCTGCTGAAAATAGTCAATTATTGTCATGTTTAGGGCTGTACTAATCAGTCGGGAAAAACATTTGGAGTATTACAGACTGCCAAAAGTTATAACAAATCAAGGAGAAGAGTCCCAAAAACTGCCTGAGGAACAAAAGGCATTTGTAGTTGGACAAACTGAACCAGGATTTCCAGGTTAAGAATCTTAACATCACTCGTATTTATTTTATCATTTCTGGTGAAATATTAGGCTAATATCTTAATTAATACTGCTCGTATATATCGTTTACCACCTATTAACTTTTGTTTGTCAAAATATTGCGCCCTTTTCTGCTTACTAAGTCCTTCTCTATATGATTTAGCAGCTTCCACATGTTTTTTTCAGTGGTTTAAACAGCATAAATTAGCAGAACAACATATTCATTCAACATGCAATCCATGCTGTTGTTCACATCTGAGTATCTCCAATATGGCCGCATATCCAGGTAACTGACCAAACCGTGATGTACAAACTCTATATGTGCAATAGTAATGAGTCTAAACCATTTCGTAACGACTGCAAACACTATCAACATTGAGCGCGTTTACATGCATGTTCTTAAGCCAATTATGCTTAAGACGAAAACGCTCATGGTCATTTAAATGTGGTAACCTGTTTTCTTTTATCAGAGCAAGGTCATAAATAGCATAAGCATAAACTGGTCGACACAGGTAGTTTTTTGCCTCTTACCTTGATTTTGCACAGCATGTAAACGCAATAACCCGCTTTCTGTCGGCTTACTGAAGTGCACATATTTGATACGTGACAGGAACGCATCGTTAGTGCAAATTTAAGCACATCTAGACAGAGCAAACTTTTTTCAGTAAAGAAAAAAGGGAAATGTATCACAAAAGCAGATGCTTTCATGACTCAGAAAATTATAAAAGTGTCTTCATCTCATGCAGCAGAAATAGAAGTGGTTCCATCAAAATGCTACATTTACAACTGCATGAAAGGATAATATGAGCTGTAAATTTCACGCTGACATGTTGCAAGCTTTATTTAACATCACAACTGACAAACATATGGAATACTCGGAGTCAAATATGCAAATGATTATCTTTTGATGTCACTAAAGGGAAATAACCCGATTTATTAATAAAGTCATGTAAACGCAGCTTACTTGCGTTGTCAGGTTACTGATGTGCATGTAAATAGGGAAACCTGGTTATGTTAATAAGCTGATATTTGTGAGTTATCAGCTTACTAGTGTGCATGTAAATGTGCTCACTGAAAAGCTCTTAACTGGGAATCTAGCATCAACCATGCATCAGGGATGATCAAATATTTATTAAAAAAAAAAAAAAAAGCAACAGTATATCCTTCATTCTAAATTTAATACTACAAAAGCATTCAAGATTGACTGAGCTTTGCATAATCCACATTAGAAAGCTGTCTAGGGACTGCTATTATTTTGTTGTACAGCAGGAATTTTGTCTTGCACCTGTGGCACATTCTGTAAGATCAGCACTACAGAAGTTCACTAATGAAAAATAGGCTTTAAATTATGGGTCGGAAAAAGACATTTGGATGATGGGCCTAAAGGACTTGATGGAGACAATTTAAAAACAAAGGGTAATAGATATTAATAATAATAAAAAAGAATAATTTTGCAAAATCCTTTTTTTACAAATCATGCTTTTGTGTAAAATGGAAATACGACAAGATTTGCAAGATTGAATATTTAAGGTTATACTACATTTGAAGCCTCAGCCCTCAGTGTGTGGTATCTGGGGTGGCTTGGGATGTAATTTATTTCACAAGGCCAGTTCTAAATCACATTCAGAATATTGTAGGCATCTGGCAGGAGCTCCTCAGAGGGTCATTAAACAGGTTTAATTGAATTTCTGTCGCCAGATTTGACTAGACCAAAGAGCAATGGGAATAGCATATTTATTTCACTCCTTGTTGACTGGAGCATCTTACAATCTTACGAATCACAAAGATCAGATCTTAGGTTTTGCCATTTAGAAATGTTATCTTAATATGTCTGTGATATTCTATGTATCAGAATCATATAGCCATTCTCTCGTGCATGCATGTGCCTCATGTGGCTTATATATTTTTGGCAAGTTTAATTAAAAGAAACATAGATGCATGAGTGTTAAAAGCAAACATTTTTGACAGCCAAGCTTGAAATATATATGAAAGTCATTGCAAACTATCAAAGAACCATTTATATTTAATGATGTGCAAATACAGCTTTTAAGAAAAATATTTGACAAAATGGAGTTTGTTAGGTATAATGTGAAAGAAGAAAAGAGTAATTTGAATAATTACTGGTTGTCCTTTTAGGACACCTGTGGGAACTTTAGGTGAATTGACGTCACTGCAAAAATGGGGGATAAAATAGGTCTAGAGTCATTTGTTTTCAGATGCCACTTGATATTTTATTCTCCATGTATTTATAGCTTGCTAATAGCTCCCAAATACTCCCCTTAGAATATGAAGTCCCTGTATAACAAACAGCACTGTGAAAGCTATCTGACACGTGCTATGATGATGCAGTGATTCATCACAGGGATAATGAAGGAACCTAATGAAAACTACTTTGCTCTGCCTCATTTGTGTGATGAGAGAAAAAGAACATCTCCTGTGTCAGTCACACTGTCAAAATCTGTTTGTCTTTCAGTCGTGAAATTAGGCTACAAAGTCTGCTGTGCTGATCATTGTCATTTAATTTGGTCAATTTTCATCAGATTATTGTCATTTATTTGTGTCCAAATTAAAATCACCCAAAACAAACACAAATATCCCTGTCACACTATGCTATGTATGACTTTCTGGAAATCAAATTGAACTGCCTGATCCCAAAGTAACATAAACATCTGATATGCTGTACATTTTAAGATTTGGGACATTTACATACATGTATTGATCTCCGTGAACTGAGGCAATGGGGAGGTTATACCAGCAAGGACTCAAGCCACTTCAAAGAGTAAAATTAACTGGGACAGAGAGAAGCTAAAAATTGTATCTGCTGCTCCCTTCTTTGCTTTTTCATTTTACAATTACACGGCATCTGCATCATCAACTTTCAGATCATTCACAAAATCTTTCCCTGGGTTAACATTACAAACACAGTACAAAGGGATTTAAAATATACTCTCCCAGCTCACAATATGCAACAGTGGGCAGTCACATTACACCACAGCCAGGCAATGAAAATGTTATGTATCCCACAGCTCTTAACATTGTAATGGCCAGGAGGCATGCATTCATTCTGACAAAATGACTTCCTCTAATAAAAGAAACAGACATATATGACATTAAACACACTCTGTGCGTTTTTGCAATTCTGTATTTCAACTTTTAGTGAGAGCTTTTTTAACTGCAGAGAACCACTGCCCCCCAATGGCCATCTATGGGCCTGTCATGTGACAGCACAAGGCCTTGATATCCAAACATCAAGCTGTCGTTTCATACAAAATATAAAATAATAATAATAATAATAATAATAATAATAATAATAATAATAATAATAATTTGTAAATTCCTTACCGCCATGTCGTTCCAACCCAGCTATCTTTGGCAGAATATCCTTCATTCAAATTTCTGGCTGTCGACAAATCTCAGGTAGGCAGTTAGGTACAAGCTTCATTGAACATCGTTTATTAGGACTTTTGGTCCAGAAGTGCACTTATATTGAAATATTGATATCTTTACACGTGTATTAACCTTATTCTCCAGAGAAACAAGCACGTCACCATCTTCAGAATATTGTCTTTGAACTTCCGTTTGATATGGCATCGCTGTCTAAGAGTAATTTAGCTGGTAGAGTGAATTTATGTATTCTAGAGTTAACAAAAGTTATCGTGAGCAGACAAGAACATGACCAGCAAAAACCAGCAAAGGACCAGCTTAGTCCTCAGGAGAATCAGTATATTTCTCAATATGCTAACTGTTCATCGGAATTTCAAGATAAAAGCTCAAACCCTTGCTTTGAATTTACACGATTTATGTCCACAGGTATTCAAGAAATTACAGTGCATTTCTGTTTGAAATATGAAAAATTAAGTGGACATTTGAATTAAATGTTTGGTCAATATTAAACAAGAATTAGATTGCACAGTAAAGTGTAAAACAATTGTCAGACCGTTAACGCCCTCTGCAGACATTTGTTGTAATGCATAATGCATATTAGTTCTATTGTTCATAATACATTATGTATTTTAACCATTTTGTTCAATCAAAGCATATGATTACTTGCTTTTGATACTTTATTTTAAGTAATTATTGTTACCTCATTGCTATTATATGTGTATTTTAAGTAATTTTAAAGGCTATTGTTCGCTTAGGTCTATTTTAATTACCAAAATAAATAAATAAATAAATAAATAATAATAGTAATTATCCGATTACTCGATTAATCATCAGAATAATTGACTGATTACTTGATTACCAAAATAATCATTAGTGAAAGCCCTATAACTTTATTTTCTATTAATTTTCCATTGAATTGTTATTATTTACATTGAATTATTATTTTAATACCAATAAAACAGCCATATTATGAGAAATGCTAAGCTGTTGTACAGTTAGCTTTATATAATAGGCTATAATTCAGCAACATTATATTAGATCGCAATGGTTATGGTAAAGTTATTACAAAAATTCAACAGTGGTTTAAATTGAGCTTTGAGCTTATAAATTGTCTTATGTAGCTTGATGCTAATGTTAGAGTGTTAGAGTGGCACGACGCAACGATCAAACCCATTATAATCACACGACACGACAAATCACCGACAGTAAACTGATGCCTTGTTCTATTTATGATGTACTGACACAAAGAAAGACTGTTTTTCTAGACTGTTTATAATAAATGTCATTTGGCTCTGCAGTGAGCACTACCTGAAGCGATGTTTGTCAGGAAGCACTGGACTATGTGGATAAAGAGGTTTTGTAAAAATGAAAAACAGGATACTGAAATGTTATGCCTCTGGTTGTGCACTGATAGAAAAAAAAATGCTTTTAATGCAATGTTTAACAACCTTATGTTTATGTTAAATTACACTGGCAGGTTAGCTTTTTGTAGAATATACTTTCACTTGATAATTGTCATTTTCTTCAGGAAATAAAAGGATTGTAAATAAAGTAAGGGAAAATAAAAGGATTGTAAATAAAGGAAATAAAGTAAGGAAAAAGATGTTTCAAGAAACCTCATGTCTAGGCAGCCTTGCCGTGGTTTTGAGAGAGCAGGGGCAGCTAAATATTCATCTCCAGTTGGCTTTTCACTGTCTGTGATTGTAGAGGCTCATTCATATGACGAGTGATTCAAACCAAAAGTTGACTTTTCTGTAGCACAGAATGTTCTCGCATCTGTCAGCAGGGTGACTAATTTAGCACATCCACACTGATTAAAAGAACCATTTCTAGATTTCTCAGAAGAAGGAGCAAGGTACCATAATGAAGTGCACGTCAGTTATCCCTGACTCATCTTAAAGAAGAGTTTTGAAATTAAAACAAATTTAAAGCAACTTTAGATAATTTGTTCTGTCTTGCAGCCTTTGTTTGTCACAGGCCTACATTATTAGTCACTGTAGAGACTTTCTGACTTCTTTATAGTCTATAATTTCGACACAACTCTTGGGTCTGATACATCCTCAGCAATGTTTACATCCCCCGTGTAAAGACTTTCCAGGTCTAAAAATAGACCTACCCTCCATCTTTACAATATACACTGATAAACGAGTTGCTGTTGAAGGCTTGTATTGTGCTTGCTACTCATGGCCAAGATTGCGGAGTACCTCGGGACATTTTATAGAATCAAAGCTTTTGTCCCTGAAATGTTGTTCTTGTTCTCTTCTTTCTCATGAGAGCTACAAAAATAACTTCTAGTTGTTTTTATGACAACAGATAGTCAACTGAAGACCAATAGCTAGTTAGTTAAATATAAGTTTGAACTACAGTCACAGTTCCTTTTTCATTTATCAATTTATCTGACTTCCATGCAAGCAATCATCATAACATTTTAATCTGCTGCCCAGAATTTTACAGACTATGATAAAAACCTATATTTTTACAGCCAGCGCTGTAGCAGAGTTTTAGGGTGATAGTCTACAGAGACACTCAGACGCAGCTCCTCTAAGCTGACATAAAAGTGTGATATTTCTTTATTTCCCCAGATAAAAACTCTCACATGGCCACGGTTTCGGCTCTAAAGGTCCACTGTTCTCAGCAAGCCTTTTTAGCAATTGTCACTTTGTCACTATCAGAGGAGAGTGGGGACCTCTGGGGTTCAAACTCACAAATCTGCTCTCCAAGTGGAGTGGCTCTCAAATCATATGTCAAACAATGACATACAAAGCAAAAATGGGTGAAATACGAAAGAGGGCACTGATTTTCAGTTATGAGGCTCAGACAAGCAGTGTTTGCACACAGGCAGACACTATGTTTGAGCAGCTGGTAAGTGATTTCCAGTCTGTAGATTAGTTTAATTTTCTGTCCTCAGGAAGGTGTTTCTTGAGCATGCCAGATATTTGCTTTGGTGGGCAGCTGATGCTGATTTATTCACTGTTGGAAAGAGCTGCTAGCACCACAAGTGCACAATGTCAGAGAGTACATGAGCTGTAAAGAGTATAAGCACAGGGGCTCACAACATCCAATAGTGAGGCGGTTGCCACGGGAACCGGCTAGTGCAAATTCCTCCTCACTAAAATGATCCACAGATAGTGATGGCATCATTTTAATAGCACATTCTATTCTGTTTTATCCACCTCTTTCTTCCTGTAAGAGTGGACGTGGCCATTTGCAAATTTTATAGTTCCGGTCTCATCCACATCCAGCCATTTTTAACTGTACAAAATAGTTTGCTGCTTGATATTGCAAATTGGTGTGTCTTACCATGTTATTTTAATGTATCAGCCATATTGGTGGCACTGAATGTAAACAATGCTACTGAACTGAACAAAACTTGCATATTTTGCTTATTATTGCTGCTGAAAATGGTCAGTTATTGTCATGTTTTGGGCTGTACTGATCAGTCGGATGGGGAAAAACATTTGGAGTACTATAGACTGCCAAAAGTTATAACAAATGAAGGAGAAGTAAAATTAAACTAGGATTTCCAGAGCAAGTATCTTGACAACATTTGTGTTTGTTCTTATCATTACCAGTCAGGTAGGTGCAATATTACGCTATTAATACTGCTTGTACGTATCTTTACCACCTATTAACTTTAGTTTGTCAAAATATTGCACCTTTAATTCTGCTTACTAAGTCCTTCTCTATATGATTTTGCAGCTTCCATATGTTTTTTCTGTGGTTTAGACAGCATAAATTAGCAGAACAACCTATTCAGTAGTATATTAACTGTGTAATCCACGCTGTTGTTTACATCCAAGTATCACCAGTATAGCCGTGTAACTGACTGAAGTCTCCTCCGACTGGAGTGGTGTTTTGCATTTTCGGTCTCTGGTGTTTCTAGTCAAATAAGCATGTTTTCCGAGCCGATAATATCGTTAAACCTGTGCACATTTTTATATTTAGTTATATTGTAAAAGTTTCGATTCAGTCAGTGTTTTCCCTGGTGAAAAAAACCAGCATATGCTGGTAGGTATGTTTTGATGCTGGAATGCTGGTTAGGTAGGTTTTGATGCTGGTTTAAGCTGGTCCTTTGCTGGTTCATGCTGGTCCTTGACCAGCAACATGACCAGCAAAAACCAGCAAAGGACCAGCTTAAACCAGCTAAGGACCAGCTTAAACCAGCATCAAAACCTACTTAACCAGCATCCCAGCATCAAAACATACCTACCAGCATATGCTGGTTTTTTCACCAGGGTTTACCACGTTTTAACATGGATTTCTATGGAGACCAAACGGTCAGCACCCAAAAGGAAGTTAGAAACCTTCATGGCGCTGCTCATCGATTACTCAGGAAAAGGTGGACATACAACAAAAGCATAAAAGACTGTAACGGACATAAAATATATATAGGCCTACCTCTCTTGGACAGCAGATGGCAGCAGAGCTTAATTTTATACATCTCTCTTTTGAATTACAGTACCCCTCACATGAGTCAATGACTCTACCCAAATTTTCATTCAGGGTGGAGCTGATGGGTGTTTTGACTTATTTTAACTGATTTTGAATTCTGCTATACCAGCTTCTAAATTAAAAAAAAAAAAAGAAAATATAAACTAAATGTAGCTCTTCTTTAAACCAACCCTTCAATGTAATAATGTGTATTCTAGTTTATTTTTAGCGTTTAAAATAAGTTTGAGTCCACTACACTGTAATGAAAAGTCTGGTTCCTCTGCCTGACCACAGATTTTTAACCCTTTTGCTCCAAAGACAACACTAGGGTGTTGCCACTATTAGGTTAAACATTCACAGACACAGACAAAACAGACTTTTTTGTCCACTAAAATTAGGATTACCATTTGATTAAGGATCTAGAAGTTGCTCTGTTTGATTCTATGTCTACAGTTGCTTACAGGGAGATTTAGCTTTTCCTGGCATGCAGACTACAGCGGAAGAGAGTGAAAGGTTAAGCTAGAATGAATAAACTGAGGACTGCTGCTTCAGTTCCTCTTGCCCTCAGATGACGTTGAGCAGTAGGAATGAGGTTTTTGCCTCCCGGTCTCTTGTCCATCCTGCCACATTAGCTGGCCGTCTGCTCTGAGCTGCCCATTCCTGTTTGTCTTCCTGCTCAAGTCATTTCCCAGAAGGTCTTTCCATAATGCTGGAAATAGGGGGTGCTCATTTGTTTGTAATGTAGCACTTAACTCTTTTTAAACTGTTCTCTTTAACTTTAAGAATAGCTAATTTATATATCTTTATATTTATTCTCAACTACCTAAGTTTGACTGTTGCTCATCAGTTCTAAATTAGTCCGTCATATTCATCCTGTAGATTAAAATACTACCGTTGCTCACTTTGACATTTTAGACTTCCAAGAGCATTTTATACTTACCATAATGTCCAGCAGCTGTCTTAAGTCTTGATTTACATACCGTTTCGGTCCCATTTGAGGTACTGTAGCATAGGTTACAGCTCCCAAATAGACACCCTCCAAACATGACCTGCTTTTTCCTTTATGAGCTAGTACTTCAACCCATAAATCAACTGACACAACAATGAATAAGGTGTTACGTGCATCTACACCACTCATTTCACAACTAGTTGTATCATCAAGCAACTTGAACATTTGTGTTTGAATATCTTCATCTTTGTAGTAAAACTCAGCATAGCTATAATTACATGATGGCTGCAGTAGCGTTATAGTCATTACTTAAGTCTATAAAATGCCCTGAGTAAATGAGCATCCTTGAAAATCCCCAAATGCGTTTTCATTTAGGCACATGTGAAGTAGAGCTTTGTTCAGAGAGCCTCAAGACCTAAAAACATTTGGAAAAGAATGTTTGGTAAAGTTTAAAAACTTAATTTCACCGCCGAAGACTTATTTTGAGCTGTAATGGCTTCTAAAGTTGTCTTTTGTGTCACGCCTATATTTAGTGAAGTGACATGGGCTCCTCCTAACTGTGTATAAGTCTAACAGCAGCTCGGATGATTCAGATGCCGATGTGAGGCCGATTCTCTGGCCGGCTGGACATGTGAATAAGTGCCGTGTGCTGGGACCCCTAATCTAGTTCTCATGTGGGGTTAACCCCTAGCACATGGGGACAGAGACAGCTTTAGTAAGAGCTTTTGTAAACATGCCAGTGACTATTCTCTCTCTAATACACACACACATACACAAACACATTCTCATGCACAAAGACATGCACACATCAGAATCTCACACGCATAGCTTATTTTACTCTTTGTTCTATGTGCATTCCTGTCAGGCAGACAATAGGAGCCACGGTATAGCGTGGCTGAGAATTTAAGAGCGAGACACAGACGGGGAAACCTTAAAGGGATAGTTCACCCAAAAATGAGACGAGTTTCGTAACCTTAATTAAAGAAAGAGAGAGTTTTATTTCTTTATTTTTTTTTAAATAAAGACAGTTAAAAGTTCAAAGAACCTTTCTGTAAACAGTTCTTAAAGGGACAGTTCAGCCAAAAATGAAAATTCTGTCATTAATTCCTCACCCTCATGTCGTTCCAAACCTGTAAGACCTTTGTTTACCTTCGGAACACAATTTAAGATATTTTTAATGAAATCCTAGAGCTTTCTGACCCTGCATAGACAGCAAGGCTGCTGACACTTTTAAGGCCCAGAAAGGTAGTAATGACACTGATAAAATAGTCAATGTGACATAAGTGGTTAAACCTCAGTTTTATTGAAGCTACGAAATTTTTTTTTGACCAGCTTTACTTACCGTATTGACCCGAATATAAAACATTTTTTTTTTCTTGTAAATACATCTGAAAAAACGTGGTTGTCTTAAATGCAGTGTCTAGACTTTTACATGTCAATAATACATCCACAACAGTAGGTGGTGCCAAATACGCATAAAACGAGTGTGCCAAGAAATACGTAGGCTGCGTCTGAATACAAATTTGATTTCACTTCCTGTCTCCGGAGGTACTTTCTTCTGATCGAATTTTGAAGGCAACATAGATGTATCCTTCGCTGCGTTAGATATCCCACAATTCTGTGCGTTCCATTCCGTGACAGTTGAGCTATGGCGCCTGAAAGTTGCGTTTGGTGGTCAGTTTGTGCGTAAATGTATATTTCTGACTAAGTTTTTGCACTTTTGATGTTATTTCTAGTGAGAAATCAATATAATAGTATCTAAATATTTGTTTAGTTATCATCAAAACTCGTTTTACTTTGTTGTAGATCATTAAACCGTTACGCTGCCTCAGAAGCCTGTCCGAAATCAGTTTCAAGAGGTGCAAAAATGCTGCGTGCACAGTCATTGACTGATAAGGCAGCAAGTCAGCTGTCTAGTCTTCCGGACGCAGCCTTAATGTAATGTGTGTTGTAATGTTGGAATATCACGAGTGGAAACAAAAGAAAAAGAAAAGCTTACAGCGGCATGAGTCGTGACTGTCATGTTAGCCTGATGGGTCCAAACTGATTTTAAAACGTAAAACTACAATAACATTTCACTTCTACTGTTTTGGTAGGCTACTATGAGATGGGTAGCCTAATTGTTATATAATTCAGATGGGCTATCTGTTATTTTTACAGTATAGAAAAAAGTATATTTTTAAGTGTGATTGTTGGTACATTTTACCAGTATTTACCATACTTTCAAAACAAAAAATAAAATAGTAAAAATATGCAATATGAAAATAATTGAAGAAAAACAAAATGTTTTTTCTTAATAAAACACAAGATTTTGATTTCCAAAAGGAAATCTTGAAAAAGGTGGGTCGTCTTATAATCGGGGTTGTCTTATATTTGAGTCAATACAGTATTTGAACCAGAATATACAGACGATAAAATAGAGTGACTATTTAGTTTTCAAAAAAAGAGGACAATTGAGGGGTGGGAGGTCATTTCTGTACCTAAACTACATATTTTACAGCCATCGTTATGCAGATTGTTCATAAACAGCTAAAAGGCTTTCTACCACAGTGGCCATCTTTCACATTAATTCCGTGGAAAAAAAAATACAGATTTGGCAACCTTACAGCCAAGACAAGCTGCATCCATGTCCCTAATGTGTGAAAATTATATTCAATATTACAATGTTTGTGGAAGCGGGATTAAGAAAACAGTGAATACTGACTGTAGAAAGCAAAAGCCAAATCCCAGACAATTTGGGCGATTTAGGAATCCCGACCGAAAACATTTTTTTAAGTCCAAAAAGAGGACATGTCCAGGGAAAAGAGGACGTAAGAGAGTTGGACATTCTACTTCAGAAGAATAAAATTGTTAATATTTGTTCTCTTTGTGCACAAAATTAAGGTTGAACCACTGATGTCACATGGACTATCTTTACGATATCCTTACTACCTTTCTGGGCATTGAATGTGGTAGTTGCATTGCTGTCTATTCAGGGTCAGAACACTTTTGGATTTCATCAAAAATATCTTAATTTGTGTTCCGAAGATGAACGAAGGTCTTACAGGTTTGGAACAACATAAGGGTGATTAATGACAGAATTGTTATTTTTGGGTGAACTATCCCTTAAAAAAATAATAAATTCTTAGTGCAAAGAACATTTTAATCATCTAAAGAGCCTTTTCCACATAAAAAACCTTTTGTGCAAAGAAAAGATTCCATGGATGGCCAATAAACAACCTTTATTTTGAAGAGTGTGTGGTGCCAGGTGTGTCACATCAATAATATTTGGTCTTAAGATGTTTGGTAATTATTTATGTTTGACGTCATTAACATCCAAAAACTATAGCAGATTTGATCGCTGTGACGAAGGGAAAATTTGCAGTGAATTAGCATTTAATATGATTCATTTTCGGTGTGTTTGCAGCTTGACTTTGCTGTACACGTTTACTCTGAATTGCTGTTTTATGAAGAGCTGCGCGACGCTGTGTGAAACTCCCTTTTCGTGTTCCGTGAAAATAAATAACAGTGGAACAAATTATGAAAGTATTTTAATTTTTGATTAATCAAACTGATGTGTTTACTTCACTCAAATAAACTTTCACACGAGTTTCTGTGGTCAGGGAAGAGTTAAATGGCTTGTATCCTACTGTTAGATCTGACAGCTGCACACAGTCCCCAAAGAGAGATTATTTTTGACAAACTGAATGGAACAACTGAAGGAAACCTGGCTATCTGCCTTAGGCGTGTTGTGCTGTTTTTACATGCAGATAGCATCTTTCCGAAGCTAAAAACCCATGACCAACATGCGTCTTGGCAAACATCAACAGTGGCACAATTGAAAACCTTTATCTCCACACAAAGTGCATTTTCATGTTATAACATGTCCTGATATTTGATTAAATCTCCTTTTTTTCTGACCATCTGTTTTATTCATTTCATTTTTGGCTACACATAGAACACGTTAATGTTGAGCAAGACTCATATTCCAGATGGGAAACTAAGGGGGGCTAATGTGCTCGTGTTATGTCTAGAGCTGCTTGTTTTTGCATAGAGGTATGAGCTCTCATCGCTGCTCGTGCTCTATCTGATGCTTTCTACCCGTCAGACTCGTACTGTACATCTGTCTGCCAACCAGGTGGGATGTTGCTGGGGTGATGTTGGCATAGCAACAATGAAAAGAAGAAAAAAAATAAGAGCAAGCAGCAGTGAAAAATTCCTTTCCATACTTTCACATGCTTGAGAAATGGAGCAGGTCAGCTGGTGCAAGCAAATAAGAGAAGGACTGTAGGACACAAAATGTGATGTCAGAATGGAAACAGCTGTGAGTTGATATGAATGACAAAACAGCAAAAAAGCTGTTCTGGCTATTATAGTTACAAGAGAGAAAGAAATGACATGGAAAGGTCTTCTAAGTTATGTTCAGCTTCTTTTATAAGTCTGGTTAAGGTCACAAGCTATGTTAATACGATAAAGAGGGAGAAATGGAGAATAATGGCTTGTTTGACAGAGGGGAAAATGGTGGTAATGTCCTAGCAGAAGAAGTGATCAGAGCAACTGGTATAAAAGCTTCCTTGTTAGGATATAAGAACGCACAACGGAGGGAAAGAAAAAGTGCAAATGGTCCCTCTATGATATACACAGGGTGGCAAGCAACTTGGCATATTTTATGCTGTTTTTAAACTCAGCTGAGGAAACAGACAGGAAGTGATTATATTGGAATCACTGTGTCAACTGAAAGGAATTTCATTGCACTTCAAACATTGAAACAAAATGAGGTCATATGTAAAATCAGCTCTCAAAAGATGCTTCTTTCTATTCCTATTATGGTGTGCTGCATTTGACATGATGCGAACAGTACTTCCCCGTGGATTTACAGTGAAAAAAAAAATATACTATTATTTCGGTCGAACATTCTATGGAGAAAACATCTGCAGGATGAAATATGGCATCGCTTTAGTTAGGATGATGAACATTAGCGCTTGAGCATTTCACAAGTGTTTGCATATCATCCAGATGAGCAGAGGTGATTTGACATTCCAAATGACCTGGTTTTGTCTGCCAAAGTGTGTGGCAAGACACAGCAAGTCCACTGAGCAGAGCAGATACTGTACATCTGAAATGCATTCGGGGGAGTGCTGCCAAACATTAAGTATTTTCACACTCATAAAACAACCCTTGTGAGCTTATTTCTGTGGGTTAGTATGTACCTGTACATTTTCAAAGGGGGTCACTTTGGGCTCTGAGAACTGACTGGCCGGTTGGCTGGAAAACCAAAATGCAAATGAGGGAAACGGCAAAAAAAGAAGACAGCTGAACTCAGCTGCACTCACACTTAAGCATTCCTATAGGATGAAAATGAACATGATAACTGTTCAGGGGCTACAGTGAATACAGAACCAAACACTTTAAAATAATAGTTCACCCAAAAATGAAAATCCTGTCATTAATTACTCACTCTTATGTCGTTCCGAACCCGTAAGAGCTTCATTTATCTTTGGAATGACATCCGAGAGCTTTTTGACCCTGCATAGATAGCAATGCAACTGACATGTTCAAGGCCCAGAATGGTAGTAGGAGTCCATTTCTAGAACAAAAATTTATGGATAATGTACTCACCCCCTTGTTATCCAAGATGTTCATGTTTTTTTTTTTCTTCAGTCGTAAAGAAATTGTTTTTTCAGGATTTTTCTCCATATAATGGACTGATATGGTGCCCCGATTTTGAACTTTCAAAATGCAGTTTAAATGCGGCTTCAAACAATCCCAAATGCATTTGTAAACGATCCCAGCCGAGGAAGAAGGGTCTTATCTAGGGAAAGATCTGTTATTTTCATTAAAAAATACAATTTAAATACTTTTTAATCTTAAACGCTCGTCTTGCCTTTCTCTGCCTGAACTCTGTGTATTCTGACTCAAGACAGTTAGGGTATGTCGAAAAACTCCAATCGTATTTTCTAACTTAACTTCAAAAATCATTTAAAAATCATCCTACATCGCTGCAGAAGTACCAACCCAGTCTTTGCATAGTGAACATGCAAAGATCATCAAACACCCTTAACAAAAAAGGTAAAACAGTGATTTTGAAGTTGAGAGACAACATGAGATGGGAGTTTTTCGACGTACCCTTCTTCCTCAGCTGGGATCATTTACAACCGCATTTGGAATCATTTGAAGCCACATTTAAACTGCATTTTGGAAGTTAGAACTCGGGGCACCATAGAAGACCACTTTATGGAGAAAAATGCTGAAATGTTTTCCTCAAAAAACAATTTCTTTACGACTGAAGAAAGAAAGACATGAACATCTTGGATGACAAGGGGGTGAGTAAATTATCTGTAAATTGTTATTCTGGAAGCGAACTTCTCCTTGAACTGTAATTTTATAAAGCTACAAGAATACTTTTGTGCACAAAGAAAACTAATTCAACACCTTTATTCAACAATTTCTTCCCTTCTGTGTCAGTCTTTAGCACACATTACCACAATGCATTCGGAGACTGACATGAAAGAGAATAAAATGTTGAATAAAGTTGTTATTTTAGTTTTCTTTGCACATGAAAAGTATTCTTGCAACTTTATAACATTATGATTGAACCGCTGATGTCACATGGACTGTTTTAACAATGTCCTTACTACCTTTCTGGGCCTTGAACATGGTAGTCACGTTGCTGTCTAAGCAGGGTCAGAAAGCTCTCGGATCTCACCAAAAATATCTTCATTTGTGTTTGGAATGACATGGGGGTGAGTAATTAATGACAGAATTTTCATTTTTGGGTGAACTATCTCTTTAAAAGTAAATTATTTGAGATTTAAAGTACTTTTCAAGCCATTTCAAAGATTATATGTAACACTTTTATTCTATATATGTATATTTTTTACCAACACAAACAACATAGTACAAAAATAAACACTTCTGAGAGCACAATGAATACTGCCATTCATATGAAAGAAGATTTGTATCATCTTCCCAGTGATCAACACAAGTGCAACATTACTAGATTTAACAATGATGCTGGAACCATCATCACAGCAGACAAAATGTGCAGATTATAGCAGAAATGTTCTTAAAGCTGTATTACTAATTGAAATAATATCTGACTGAAAAGTACATATTGAGAGGAACATGCATTGGAATTAAAAGTGCTTTGGTATATCTTTGACATATAGTATAACTAAAACAGGTGTCCTGAGAAATCGCACCACTCATAGCTGTAAACATCAAAACAGACTGGCTGTTGGACGTCAACATGTAGCTAACCAAAAGACCAAAAGAGTTTGAGTCTTTTCATTCGGACTGATTTCAAAAGTTTTGCTGACATGTCATTAGTGGGCGGGATTTTGGACAGAAGAGGCAGTCAGAAGCTAAGGCTGGTGGAAGTTAACAAAACAGATCATATCGCTTACAGTGCCTTTAACTTGTGGAATGTCAGTGGTGCCAAAAATTAGACCTGGACTCTTTGTAGAGCACTCAGGAGAACTATCATTTCGTCTCATCTTAAACAGGAGCAGCTCTTCCAACACCACAAAGTGCTCTTAATTTCTGTAGTGCATAGAGTTTTTCAACTCAGCAGGTCTTCATTGGCATACTAATCTTTTGAAAACATCAGCATTCATTGGAAACCAAAAGGTTGTTGGTTCGTCTTACGCATTGAAAGCTGAAGCTCTGTCAAGAGTTCATAGGTACTACTTTAATCCCATGAGCATTGATGTACGTGAGCAAGACTTTGGCTCTTCTCTCAATCACGTCAATGAGTTTTTCAATGCCTTGACGGCCACCCTGACTGTCCCAGTACTGCTGATCGAGAAAGAGCGATTGCAGTAGCTTTTCCCTGAGACGCTGAGACTTCAATACTGACACAGATTGATCAGGTAACCTGCAAGGGAACAAATATTGAAGGAATATGGTAATGCACTCCAAAATGATTTTAAGAAAATAACCACATTTAAAAAAAAAAAAAAAGTACAACAAAATTTTTACATACCGTTTTCGCAATCCCCTCAAACTTGCATTGCTAACTGACATATTATGTAATACCCTGTTGTAATGTAGATAATGTGCAAGCAGTGATACTTAAAAACAGCAATGGCCCATCATTTCGTCTGATTTATGTTATTGCACAAGTGAGCTTGCGTTCCCAGAGATATCACATTAACAGCATTGCCAGCAGAATCCCTTAGCTCAGACAGCACGTGTCAGATTGTTGGCGTATGTATTTGCTTACGTCGTCAGTGCTGTTGTGGAGGTGTTGGCTTACTGAAAGCCCAAACTTGTGGCCTCACAGAAATGAATTCTTAGTTGCAGTCTTAGCTGCAGCAATTACAAACCACCTCAGATTGTCTGGTAAGAACGAGAAAAGAAGTTGCCCAAAATTATATTTTATTTAAACCATAATGTCTATGTAAACCTGATAACCTGTGCTGACTTGTAATTTAATCAAACAAACTGTGAGTATTCATTTCCTTTGAATTCACAGGTTTGAATGTGCAATTAACTAAATCTCTGCATCTACACTCTTAAAAATAAAGGTTCCAAAAGGGGTGTTTTTGCAGTGATGCCATAGAACCTTTCAAAAACATTTTAAAAATCTAAAGAACCTTTTTCGACTATAAAGAAACTTTTTTGCATTTGAAAGGTTGCATGGATGTTCAGGGTTCTTCATGGAAACATTGATACTAAGAACCTTTATTTTTAAGAGTGTAGCAAGACATTTTAATTGAAAGGGAATACATGATCTTTTTTAAAAAAGAAAATCTGCACAGTATCTCTGAAAATCCCTGTGATTTTTGACACTTATTTGTATCTATTGTGAGATACAAATGAAAAATCAAGTGCTCATATGAACGTGTCAAATACGTTTTGCTAATTTTACTCACTCTTTGATTCCCTCTAGTAGCCTGAAGTTCAGATTCTCCTCATCTCGGTCAAAGTAGCCCTTGTTGTTGAAGAAAACCAGGTGGTGTGGGTCATGTTTACGGTGGATTATGTGTGTCAGCTCTGTGCTGTCCTTGTCTTTACATTCTTCATGGTGACCAAGCTCAACACAGGTGTCTTCTGGGCGAGGCTTGAATCCACAGCAGTTTTTATCTAGACGTTCATAAATCTGAGAAGAAACACAATCTTTTGCTTAAAGGATTTTGAACTCTCTTTTGCTTAAAGGGATAGTTTACCCAAAAATGAAAATTATGTCATTAATTAATCACCCTCATGTTGTTCCAAACCTATAAAAGCTTTGTTAATCTTCAGAACACAAATTAAGATATTTTTAATGAAAACCGAGAGCTTTCTGACCCTGCATAGACAGCAATGCAACTGACATGTTCAAGGCCCAAAAAGGTAGTAAGGAAATGTTAAAATAGTCCATGTGACATCTGTGACTCAACCGTAATGTTATAAAGCTATACTTTTTTGTACCACCCCCCAAAATCTCTTATTCAATGTTTTCTCTTCCATGTCAGTCTTTGACACACCTTCATAAACTTCATATGGCCTATTTTATCGATGTTCTTACTACCTTTCTGGGCCTTGAACGTGTCAGTTGCGTTGCTGTCTATGCAGGGTCAGAAACCTCTTGGATTTCATCAAAAATATCTTAATTTGTGTTCAGAAGATGAACAAAGGTCTTACAGGTTTGGAACGACATGAGAGTAATTAATAACAGGATTTTCAATTTTGAATGAAATATCCCTTCAGATTAAAATAACAAAATGTTACAACTGTTTTTATGAACAAATGTTGATTATGAACAGAGCTGCAATGCAGAAAGACACTGATGATAGTGGAGTACCTGCAGGAGGAAATCAAAGACTACCAGCTTGCTCCATTCGTTATGGTGGATGCTGGTGCAGCTCCATTCTGGTTTAGGTATGACGCCCCGATGCCAGCATTTGTGTTTGAGAGAAGTTTGATATAAGCCCCAGTTCAACCTCTCAGAAGGCTGATCTACTACTGGGCTTAAAGAAGAATCCCACAAAACCACTGGACAAGGCTGACCATCTGAAACAAGATGAATATGCATACATTCATTGAGTCAGCATCAGTCATACTTGCTTTGTTAATAGCTAATGACAGCTTTTTATGACACTAAAACTGCTCCCAAGAAAATACTATCCACCCTTTTCTTCCCGTAAGAGTGGACACGGCCATTTGTAAATTTTATGGGTGTGGATTCTGGTCTCATCCACGTACAGCTATTTTTAGCTGTACAAACAGCTCATTTTGCTGCATGATATTGCAAATTGGTGTGTCTTACCATATTATTTTAATGTATTATCTTTATTATGAGCACATTGGTTTGTAGTGCAGTTTCACAGTTTACTGCACGATAACAAACATTCATAGGCTTACTTACATGTTGAAGAAAAGGGTGGATAAGATGCACTCAAGTTTAATTGCAGTAGATGACAAGCAAATTGTGCTTTTCTCAGACTTTTCTCAGTACCGAGATCACTTTTCTTAGTTATTTTACGATTACTATTTTTGTATACTTTATCTAATGCAGTTTTTTTTTTTTTTTGTAAGTAATCAAATTCTTTTTACGGACACTATATTCTTTACTAACTTAATCCAACATTAAATAAAATAGCATCTGCTACTAAAATAATTATAAAAAAAATTATAAAAATATTATTTATTAAAAAATATAAAATAGTTAAAAAAAGTTCTTTCTCACATTCGAAATAAAAGTTTTTGTTTACATAATACATGTGTACTCTATATATTTATTATGTATATACAGATACACACACATGCACGCATATATTTAAGAAAAAAAAAAATGCTATGTTTATATATTAAATGTATTTATATTAAGGCTGTCAACCGATTAATCGCATCCAAAAAAACAAAAAACAAAAACAAAAAAAAAAC
Organism: Labeo rohita; assembly: GCF_022985175.1. NCBI lineage: Eukaryota > Metazoa > Chordata > Actinopteri > Cypriniformes > Cyprinidae > Labeo > Labeo rohita. Next base: position 10,952,855 of record NC_066882.1, read on the forward strand.
AACAACAACAACCAAACAAACAAAAAAGTTTGTGTTTACATATTACATGTGTGTGTACTGTGTATATTTATTATGTATATATAAATACACACATACATAAATATATTTTTGTATTTATATGTAAAATATTTATATTTATTTATAATCTAAATTATATAGAGGTATAAATATATATACATATATATATATTTTTAATACATGTATGTGTGTGTATTTATAAATATAAAGAGTAAACACACATTTAATATGTAAACAAACTTTTAGTTTGGAATTGATTAATCGTTTGACAGTCCTAAAATATAAATTATATGAATCCAAATATATGCATGTAAATACATTTAAATGTTTTCAAAATATATAGTGTATGTGTATGTATTTATATATACATAAATATACACAGTGCACACGCATATATAACGTAAACAAAAACTTATTTTGGATGCGATTAATCGCGATTAATTTTTTTACATCACTAGTTTGATTATATACAAATAATAATTAAAAAAAACAGAAAAATGGAGTAGAATCAATTTTAACAATTTTTTTTTTTTTTTAGCAAATTTCACACAAAGGACATGGCAAGTAACACAATTAAACTTGATTTTTTAAAAGTAGAAAGGCTAAAATAGTATTTCCTTTCGTTTTATTTTATTCATTATTACTATTATTATTGTGGTTTTATTTATTTACTTAATTTTTAGTTATTTATTTTAAACGTACAGTACCTCCAAGAGAGTGGAATCGTCTGCTGACGGCTGGCAAAGTTCTGTTCAGTCCCAAGATCCTGTCTAGGTGAAAGGCGAACACCTCACTCATGTCCAAGGGTCGTTTGACGATACCGTAACATTTATGACACTCTTCAACATCATCCGTGCCATTTGTCGCACTTTTAAATAAAATGAAAGAAGAAAAGCCCGGAGGTGTCACTTCATCAATTTGCGTAATTTTACTATCGGCTAGAAAGCGCATGGCAGTAATATCATCATAGCTGAACCATGGAGGAGCTTTTTCACTGTATATCCTTATGGATGAATAGCCAATATCACTGCCATAAATCTCAGCATATCCTAGTCGTTTGTTAACGGTGTTTGTATTGTGCACCGCGTCCTTCGCTTTGCCCTGTGTGCCACCCTGCTGTCTCACTTTAACTTTCTTTCTCCGGAGTTTGGGACGCACCGTGCCCCTGATGATGGCCGGTTTGTGCCGCTTAGATTTGAGGGTTATGTACACCACATTAGACCTGGTCGGGCTCACAGAGTCATTCACCTCTCCATCAGCAAGGTCCTGGTCGGTTTTACTCTGAGAATAAACGCTATTTCCATTCCACAGTTCAGAACGCTTGTCCTGGCGAGCAGAAGTGCGACTAACATGAACGGTGAAAAACAAGTAAACAAAACACACAATGGCAATAATCAAATACTTCCTAACGGAAGAATATTTCCAACAGTTGCAGACCTTCAAAAACAATACGGACAAATAAATCAAAGTGACCCCGACATTTCCAGGACGAGTCGAACGCGTATCCATTGGTACGAGCGTCTGCGCATGATTAAGTCGATTTTCTGTTATCCACGTTGGAATAGCGGTCGTTTCGTTTACATATTGATGTTACACAGGAGCTCCAGATGATCCGCTCAGCGCAACCGCTCCAGCATGAATGAGACAACTGTCCCAATGCCGGATCAGCTGAGATAACAGTCCCAAACTAACAAGAATGTTGCTTGTCCTTACGCCCCATCTGCAAGCGCAAGAGACTGCAACGCTGTCATTACAAAGTACGCAGAACTAACAGTCACGTTTTCCACGAAATATATATTTCTGTGTACATTTCTTAGCTGAGAAAAATGCATCTAAAATAGCATAAACTGGTCTGTTCGCTGGTTTTAGTATGGTTTGGAGGAGCTAAACCAGCAGCTTAAGGTGTCTTTTTTTTTTTAAATTTGCTGAATGGGGGTGAAAACTTTTGAAGATCCAGAAGAGTTTTAAGCACTTTCACCTGGTCTCACTGGGAGCACGCCTAACTGAACCATCCGACCACTAGCTTATGTGTCAAGCTGGGAAACCCTCTTAATTCAGCAAACCATCTGGTTTATTTTATTTGATTTATTTTTTACAACAGCTACTTATAAATTACAAAAACAGGAATGCTGAGGTCTGCCGGAAAGACCTTAAAATTAATTACAATTGCATATCCCATCAGGAAGAAGTTGCCTGTGCACACCTGCCTGTAAACAATGCTGTTTTGACATGTTCTCTACTTGAATTTACTGGTGTGAATCTGTGAAGCAATAACATGTAATAATGATGGGCTTCAGTAAGAGGAACAGGATGCAGTCACAACAACAGCACAAACTATGTAGTAATTTACGTTTATCGGGAATGCATTGTTTTAAACTGTAGAGCTGTATGCTTGTCCAGTCTTTGCCAGTCTCTCTGCTGAGTCTGATTGGAGAGATAAAAAGCCACGAAAACTTGCTGGTCAAAAATTTCAGTGACCCTTATGATGACTCAGTTGAATAAATACAACAAATATAAACACAAAGCTATAAACAACCTAGCCAGAAAGGGGAAATGGTTTAATTCAAATACACGTGAACTTACACAACACCTACAATTAATTCTGACAGCAATTAAAATGCAAGAGCAAGAAACGTGCAAAATACATCAAGGGCTACTAAGCAACTGCAGAGGCCTTATGCAATGTGATAAGACTGTTCAATGATTGCAGGAATATTGGTTTAAAACCTGATCCACCATTGCCACCTTGTGGTAACATAACGTACAGACTCAGATCTTTGAATAGGCAGTTAACACGGAGCCAGCCAGAACAACACAAGATGCCAAAACAAACAGCAGCAAGTTCCCAAGTCCCTGAGGAAAAAAAAGTTTGTTAGGATGGCCTAAACACTAAACAGAAGTCAACTCTATTTCTTTATTAATACAGATAATGAATCAATACCAATAGTTTCAGTGCATATTACAAAGTGTTCTTTCAACACATAATAAAAGTGTCAAGCTCGGTCATGTCAAAATGCCATCCGAAACACTGAATGAATACAAATCGCTTTTTGTTACCTACTTTGACCTCTTTGAATACCACACTTCCCCACAGAGCAGCTACTAAGCCATAACCCTGAAAGCCAAGTAGAAAACACTATCATTACATACGATTTGCAATGCAAGGTGAATGAGGGCATGAAAGATTTTTTTTTCTTTGAATGATACTTACAGCATTAATTATAGGGAATGTGATCACTGCACTAAGGTAGTAATTTGCCATAAGCCAGGCATATGTGGCTAATCCCCACATCAGGCCACTCAAAAAACCTGCATGGAAGATCTTACATGAGAAACACAGGAACTCTATATTCAGAATATCACATATGTACTTACTGTACGCTTTACATGTAATTCAATATAGTTACAGCTGTGGTGGAAAAATAAAGCAACATGGCCCTTTAACCAAATTAAAACAAAGATGATGCAATGCAAAACACATTAATTACCAGGTAAGATGGCTCTGGGATAAATGCGAGGCCTGTTTTTCATGACTGCACAGTAAGCAAGAAAATACACTGTGCTCATGAGGAAAATTCCACTGTAATGGGCAAAGCAGTAGTCAATTTCTGTAATGGACGGCAAAACATGTTAGAATAGCCCATTTCATTAAGCTGTCATTGATATTTAAATTTTTTAATCATGCTAATACACATACCATTCTGACTGGATCCAGTAAACATACTTGAATTGTTTGTGGCGTGGACTTTAATATAGAAAACGGGCACAAAAGAAGATCCGTAAAGGACACCTGAAAATATGGCCAAGATGCAGCCACTGTAACAAGAGAATATCATGGAAAATAAATAGTCTATAGATTTAAATTAAATACCATAGATGTAAATTTAAAAATGACCCTGGACCACAAAACCAGTCATAAGGGTCATTTTTTGAAATTGAGATATACTGTACATCATCTGAAAGCTGAATAAATAAGCTTTCCATTGATGATGGTTTAAGACTAAGTTTATTTGGCCGATACACAATAATTTGAAAATCTGGAATATAAGAGTGCAAAAAAAAAAAAAAAAAAAAAAATCAAAATATTGAGAAAATTTCCTTTAAAGTTGTCTAAAAGAAGTTCTGAGCAATGCATATTACTAATAAAAAATTAAGTTTTGACATATCTGTGGTAGGAAATTTACAAAATATCATTATGGAACATGATCTTTACTTAATATACTAATGATTTTTGGCACAAAAGAAAAATCAATGTCTATACAACAAAAATACCCGTGCTACTTAAAATACTAAAAAATAAATCAAATCAAATCAAATAAATCAAACAAGTGCAAGTATATTTTTGCACAGAAGCCATCAATCTCAGACTTTTAAGTACAATGTTGATTTACTAGAAAAACTGCAAAAAGAATGGAACTTGGATGGCCGACAAATACTTACAACACTCTCTTGCTCTTTGGTGAAATTGTGTCCACCCATGAATCACTGGGGCTTGTACTGTCTGGATTCAGCCTCTAAAAAGAGACGTGTGAATGCACATACTGTACACACAAAATCTCAGCAAACATTAGTGTATCCAAGACAAAATATACAAAACATTCTGCAGAATATCCAAAAAGCTCTTAATGTGGAAAAGCTCTAACAAACTTACCCTATCATCAATTAACAAAGGCATGGATTCAGTAGATGAACGTTTCTGAACATCACTTTTCACAAAGAAGAATATGATGGCACTGAAACAAAGACATGATTGTGTTACATAAAATCTGTACCAAAGGGTTCTCTCTCACAATAAATAAAAGGTAAGGATGTTTTTTTTCCATATCCCATAAAATCAGATGGAACTGTGGATCCAATACAATGTGACTTCAGGTCTTAGGAGGAGATTTATCCTGCCTTACACAGTATATTACATTTTCAATTTCAGAGAAACTTTTAGGCGAGTAACACGGCAGCTCTTTGATCTTAGAAGGATCTTGCGTAAGGTGTAATTCCTAAGTGAACTAGAAATATTTTCAGGATGGAAATCTTGTCTGTCCATATTAAGGCGGTGTGCCCGCAGCATTTCCTTTCCATTGGCGTGGGTTTCGCCTCTACTTTGAGGACACGAATGAACACAGTATTACTTTGTAAAATTTCAGCCTTCATTAACCAGAGACATCCTCTTAATGGTCTACCTTCAAATACTATGAACACAACTAATGCTTAAGGATATCACATCACCTGCTCTCTCATTACCTTAGCAGACAAAGGCCAGCTCCACAATAATTGAGTATAGGCTTGGATACATCCTCCGGATGAAGACCAAACCAGCCAAATCTTGAAAGAAATGAATTAAGAGGTTAACTCACCTCTGTCTTTAATAAAAAACATGGATAACTCTTTACAGTAATGTGCCTTTACATTAACCAACAAAGAGCAACACATCATTATTTATCAATATTTGTTCATCTAATTTAATTCAAATACAACTGTTCATTGTTAGTTTATGTTAGCTCAGGTCCAATAATAATATTAACCATGTTAACAAATTAAACCTCAATCTAAAGTAGCTTAAAATTGCTTTTAAAAAGTGCATTAAACCAATGCAACAGTACTTGTGAGAAAAAGTATGACTCTAATTTTGAAATAGTTATGCATAAACATTCAGATCACAGATATAAAATATAAAAACTACTGTTCTCAGTATTTTCCAGATGCTTGTGTCACCAGTGGACTGCTTAGCCAAGCTTGTCAACCAACTCGAATGGCATAAACTAGCCTGGGCCATCATGGAAAACCACGTTCCAAAGTTGTACATCAGGAAACTCAATTCATCCGTAGTTTAAGCCCTTTCTGTCAACCATCAATCCAACTTACCTTGAGCTTGCCCATCCAATTAGCAAACCACTAGATCCCCAAAGCAAAATTCCAAGTCCAAGGCCAATAAACTTCACAACTGGGACTGCTGTTATATTTCCTGAGAGGTAAATCTGTTAGAAATGACATGTGTATACACTAAACACATTTTTATTCACCCACACATATACTTTACCAGTGGCCCAAAGTGCTCCTCCGAGCATCGCGGCAGGATGAGCTCTGGAGGGGCGAAACAACGTATCCACAACCAGTCCAACAAACCATATAGCTGAACAGCAAATCCACTGAAAAAACATTCCTGTAAAGACAACAGATTTTAACACAATGTCCTTTAAATGTTAGCTTGAAGGATAAAAGTTACTCACCATCACCGGTATCAACTGTTTTAACAGGAACAAAGTAACTTCCATACAAGAGTACTGAAATCACACAGGCCACAAAGCCATAAGCGGTGTCTGTACTGTTGGCTTCATTAGAGGACAAGGACTCTAGGTATAAAACAAATAGTATAAAACTGAATGTCGACTACAGACTTGTTGCATTTATGCTTAAAAGAATAATAAAAGCATATTAACTGCCTGCAACAGATCAACGACTTTCCAAAGCCCACACACCCAGAGGTGACACAGTAGCATACTGTCATATTTAATTTCTAATATACCTTCAGCTGACAATGTGCTACAGCATCTTATAACAAAAAACACAATTACAGCTAGTAAAGCCATCAGACTATCATCAGCCGGAAAGGTATAAGCACTACATTTGTTATTGTGGCAATGCGGTGAAGTGGTTTGTTGTAAACCAGGTGTCATTAATTGGCTTCACTATCCCGCCCTACTAACCAATCAGAGTGTTTTGGGAAGGTACTAGGAAGCCCCAGTCACCATTCACTGTCATTAGTATTTTTTCCACACATAAAAAGTGAAGAAAGTCATACGGGTTTGTAATTGAGAGTATAAATAGGTTTATGATTCCGGTCCTTGATTCTGATTGGTTAAGTCGCATTCGAAAACGTAGTTTCCAAACAGCTCCGCTAGATGTCGATCACGTTCCAAATTTGTTTTGATTTGGCCACACGTGGGCAGAAGGAGAACGGTTAGCCAATAACATGAGGCTTGGCCAGCATCCCAAAAACTGAAACCCAGAAAAGAAATACCAACAACACTGCTCCCATAAACCCCGATATAAACACTAATCATTGAGTGAGTTAAGAATAATAAAACCATGCATCTCTTGTACCGAATGCCTTTTTGTATATTAACACGTTGAACTGTAAAGTAATAAAAAATAGTAGTACTAGAATTAGTAGACAGTGACATGACCATTCTGTTTGTATCATCAGACTATGTCTGCTTTCGTTTCAGCATTTTAACCGCTATGAATGTTCTGTCTCTGCATATGTGTGTATAGCAGACGAAAGAGCACAGAGGAAAAATTCACTGTATCAAAAGTGTGTCGTTGCCATGGAAACGGAGGGTAAGGTAAGGACATAAAAGGGAAATTAATGTAATGAGGTAGCAAATAAAAACAGCCTCTAATGCTCAACAACTTTGCATTTGTTTGATCAAAAACAGTATTTTAAATGTAAACAACAGCATGATCCTTTCGATTTTTGGTGCTCTTATCAGCCTTTAAAAAGTATTTTGTGGAATGCATTTTTAGAATTCTTTAGAATTTGTTTGAAATAAAAATCTTTAATAACATTATAAATGTCTTATCTGTCATTTTTGATCAATTTGCTGCATCCTGTCGGCGCCGATGGACAGCGCACCAACATGTAGCGTCATTGCGCTCCGGGCGTCCCGAGTTCGAGTCCTGGCTCGTGGAAGATCCCCCCCTCTCTCTCCCCCTTTATTTCCTGTCATTGCTATACTGTCCTATCAAAAATATAAAAAAAAAAAAAAAAAAAAAAAGACTGCATCCTTGTTTAATAAAAGTATTGATTTAAAGATCTTACTGACCCTAAATGTTTGAATGGTGCATATATGTAATTTTGTTCTCTAAGGTGATCAAGTGCAAGGCAGCAGTGGCCTGGGAACCAGGAAAACCACTCTCTATTGAGGAGGTGGAGGTTGCCCCTCCTAAACCACATGAAGTACGAATTAAGGTAGATCTGTAACACTATACTCATCATAATAAAGTATAAATGAAGGCCTGAACTTAAAAGACAACATGAAAATCGGCCTGAGAATAACCACATATTTATTGCTTTGAACTGTATGCTTTTAAATAATTTAACCTTAATTTAAAATGATATTTAAATAATGTATATTTAGATTAATTCTCTTTCATTGTGCTTTCAAAGGACTAAGTATTGTTTTGTCTCTGTTGGCAGATAGTAGCGTCTGGAGTATGCCACTCAGATTGGGCTTACCTTTATGATGTTGCTAAAATGAAGCCACAGTCTTTTCCTTTGATCCTGGGGCATGAAGGAGCTGGAATTGTGGAGAGTGTTGGTCCAGGTGTCAGAAAGGTGTCTAAAGGTAAACCAAAAAATATTCTTACTTCTAACAAGATATGTATTGTTTCTAAATAAAAATTCTGAATTCCCAATTGCTTTATCATAGATACATGAATGTAAACGTGTGCAGAAGTGTGTAAGCATGTGACATGCATTATTTCATAACACTTAATTTTCATATGTCTGCAGGAGATAAAGTCATTCCTTTGTTCCTGCCACAGTGTGGACAATGTGAACGCTGCCTGAGTCCAAAGACAAACCTCTGTACAAAAAACTGGTTAGAATAATAACAATAAAACTATTTACACTACCAGTCAAAAGTTTTTGAACAGTAATATTTTAAATGTTTTTTTCTGCATTTATTTGATCCAAGGTACAGCAAAAACAGTACAATTTTGAAATATTTTTTACTATTTAAATAAATTGCTATTTTAATATATTTTAAAATGTTATTTATTCCTGTATTCAAATATAAATTTTCATTACTCCAGTTTTCTGTGTCACATGATCCTTCAGAAATCATTCTAATATGCTGATTTGCTGTTCAAGAATTTTTTTTTATTAATATTATTATCAATATTTAAAACAGTTGAGTACATTTTTCAGAATTTTTGAAGAATCGAATGATCCAAAGACCAGCATTTATCTGAAATAAAAAGATTTTGTAACATTATACACTACACCATTCAAAAGCTTGGAGTCAGTGTAATTTTTTTTTTTTTTTTTTTTTTTTTGGGTGGTGGGGGAGATTATAGAAATTAATACTTTTATTTAGCAAGGATACTTTAAATTGATCAAAAGTGATGATAAAGATATTTATAATGTTACAAAAGATTCTGAACTTTCTATTCATCAATGAAACCTGAAAAAAATCTACTTTTTGTTTTCAACATAATAATAATAATGATAAATGTTTTTGAGCAGCAAATTAGAATATTAGAATTATTTCTTAAAGGATCATCTGACTGAAGTAATGATGCTAAAAATTTAGCTTTAAAATCACAGAAATAAATTACATTTTTAAATATATTCAAATAGAAAACAGTTACTTTAAACAGTAAAAATAACTTACCGTTTTGCTGCACTTTGGATCAAATAAATACAGGCTTGGTGAGCAGAAAAGACTTAAAAAACATTACAAATCTTACTCTTTAAAAACCTTTGACTGGTTGTGTATTTATATTAAATATTATGTATTTTTTAACATTTGAAGAGAGATTAGCTAGCACTGGAATCATTATTTAACTGAATATGATTTTATTATGATTTATTTAATAAAATGTATTGCTTTTTTAAAGTTATTTATGAAGACCTGAAACTTTTTTTAATGATCCATGTTGTTACTGTTGCAATGGAAAATTCTCTATATCCATTATTCTATATCCATCTGTTTGACATTCATGGACATTTTTCTCTGCCTCCCAGGGAGAAAACTCAACAGGGTGTTCTTGCAGATGGCACCAGCAGGATCACCTGCAAAAACCAGCAGATTTACCAGTTTATTGGTATCAGCACCTTCTCTGAATATACTGTTGTGCCAGAGGACAATGTCACCAAGATTCACCCAGACGCTCCACTGGACAAAGTCTGTCTGTTGGGCTGTGGAGTGTCTACAGGATATGGAGCAGCAGTGAACACAGCCAAAGTTTGTAATGCCTGGAATATAAACCAATACATTAAATAAAAATAGCATCCCACCAGCTTGTAGTGTGTTATATTTTTGTCACTGTCTTCCCCAGGTAGAATCTGGCTCTACATGTGCGGTGTTTGGTTTGGGAGCTGTTGGACTAGCAGCTGTCATGGGATGCAAGGCTGCCGGTGCCACCAGGATCATCGCCACTGACATCAACCCAGACAAGTTTGAGATCGCCAGGACTTTTGGAGCAACTGAGTTTGTGAACCCTAGAGACCAGAGTAAACCCATTCAGGAGGTGCTGAGGGAGCTGAGTAATGGTGGCGTTGACTTCTCTATTGAGTGTGTGGGGAATGTGGGAGTTATGGTAAGTTCCAATAACCAGTATTAAATTTAGTATCTATAAGTTTATTAGTAGAGCTGTAATCTGTGTCGTTTATATAAGCAAGTTGCCATGTAGAAGAAAGTCATTTACTGTATATGCCCTGAGGTTAATTCAACTAATTCAGTTTCCTCTGAGCAGAGGGCTGCCGTGGAAGCATGCAGTCCTGCAGGGGGGATCTGTGTGATTGTGGGTTGGATTGAGGTGGAAGAACTTTCTCTAGCTCCCCTGGATATCCTATTAGGAAGAACTTTAAAAGGCACTTATTTTGGAGGTAAAGGCCAAGGCAGCTTTCCCTGTATTTAGTGTAGTGTGAGCTGTTTGGATGGTAAATGCGCAAAATTAACAATTTTACGGTAATTAACTTGCTGTTCTTCCGATTGACAGGTTGGAAGAGTGTTGAGGCGGTGCCCAGACTTGTTCAAGACTATATGAACGGGAAGCTTCTGCTTGATGAGTTTGTGACACACAGACTGACTCTAGATCAGGTTAATCAGGCCTTTGATCACATGATCACCGGAAAAAGGTTATTTTTTCTATTTCATCTATTAATGAAAACAATTACGGATTTGTTTTATGATGGAAAAACACCATAAAATGTTGCCTATTTTACATTCTTCAATAATCTGTAATGTTCAGCATAATCTATATGTTCATATACAGTTGAACTCAAAAATTTACATACACCTTGCAGAATCTGCAAAATGTTATTATTTTAACTGAAATAAGAGGGACCATAAAAAATGCATGTCATTTATTATTTAGTACTGACCTGAATAAGATATTTCACATAAAAGACGTTTACATATAGTCCACAATAAAAAAAATAGTTGAATTTATAAAAATGACCATTCAAAATTGTAGATACACTTCATTCTTAATACTTTGTTGTTATTTGAATGATCCACAGCCTGTTTTCTTTTGTTTTGTTTTGTTTTGTTTTTTTGTGGTAAGTGATAGTTGTCCATGAGTCCATTGTTTGTCCTTAACAGTTAAACTGACCACCATTCTTCAGAAATATCCTTCGGGTCCCACAAATTCTTTGGGTTTTCAGCATTTTTGTGTGTTTGAACCCTTTCCAACAGTGACTGTATGATTTTGAGATCCATCTTTTCACACTGAGGACAACTGAGAGACTATCACTACAAAAAAAAACAAAAAAACAGCTGTGGATCAGGTAACACAGTATTAAAAAATCAAGTGTATGTAAACTTTTGAACAGGGTCATTTTAATGAATTCAACTATTATTTTACTTTTACTTTTATGCGAAATGCATTACTATTTATTTTACTTCTATGTGAAAGATCTTTTTCAGGTCAGTACTAAATACAAAATAACCTGCATTTTGTATGATCCCTGTTATTTTGGTAAAATGATTAATATTTTGCAGATTCTGCAAGGTGTATGTAAACTTTTGACCTCAACTGTATGTTCATATAAATAAACTCATATATTATATGTTCATATTATATGCTTATATTAAAATTCATCCACCTTTAGAATAACTTTCGCAGTAAATAAGTTATTGCAATTTCGTTAAAGATAAAAAGAAATAAAAAGAAACATACATGAATTAATTATTCACAATAAGATCTGTAAAACATTTATAAAATACATAGGGTGAACTATGTCTCTATTTATAGTTTCAAAGTCCGGGTTATTTTTTTATAGTTTCACAAAAAACTGTAATTTGGTAATCTGTTTCTCTCCTTCTCAGTATTCGGACAGTGATTGAGATGTAACATGGAGATTATTCCCAATATCCTTCAGACATCTCAAGTACTTGGTGGGTTCCTCCTCTGCCTCTCTAAAGGCCATGCACTATCCAACTGAACGGCATAATCAGTGTCATACGTTTGTTATTCTGACAGTTAAATGCCATTATGAACTTTGCAGAATAGTATGAAAGACTTTTTCAACTTTTATCAAGAAAAAGATTGATAGGTCTATATTTAAACAAAGATTATCTATCTGCTATTCCAAAAGAAAAAGTCATACTACTGAATAAATTAATGCTTGTTCTTTTTGTTTATATTCTCAAAGGAGGATACAAGGATCATGTCTGTTATGATCAGAAATGTTCCACACAATAAAGCCAAGTCTATTGAATTTGATTTGGTTGTATCTCTTCTCTATTAGTAGCAGATGGCAAGTTTGTGATGCAAAACATCCTTATTTACTCCATTTCTTTTCTCTCTGTACAGCAAGAATATTTCTACCTTGTGTCTAGGTTTTTTTAATTCTTTTTTTAGGCTTACAGTCGTTGAATTACCATTAGTTAAGTTGTGTCCACAAGTGTTGCAAATTTCAGTGGGGCTTCAGTACATGCTGCTCATTATCTTTTTGCACAAACTTGTTTTGCTTTTGCCGCCACTGGGAAGAGGAAGTCTGACACAGTTATCTGTGGGTCATCCAATCACACGTAAGCAGGACTTCGTTCAGCTGCTGTATTGGTCAATCAGTCAGTAACATATGTTTTGAATAATCACAAAGCAGCTTCGCACTAGGACAAAGTACACTAGTACCAGGAGGTTCTCTCCCGAGCCCTGACAAAAACAGCTCTGCGTGTAAGTTATGAATAGCATACAAACATTTGCAAACTGTAAATCTGTGCATGCAGTCATCTGCTTTACCAAATGCATTTTAAGTATGGTAAACTAGTCAAAACTACATTTTAGCATTGAGTGATGTCACAATTTAGTATAGTGAAAATGATTTAGTATAGTGCTTAGTATTTAAACAAACAGTTTTTGAAGATAAAGTGAAGTTTGTTTTTCTAACATTTAAGAAATGTGTACTGTTTACCAAAAATTGCGTTTGAAACATCGCCATTCTACAATGAAAGGTTTTGTATGCTTGAGAATGTAAACTTGACTGTATATAACATATGATATACATAAGTGCAGTTGCATACTTCCTTATTGCTACACCATACAGGGAGGAGTGAGTAACACATCTGATACCACATAATGCAATGTCATGCCTGTGTGCACAGATATAGATTATAGTGGGATCTAGACTTTACGTAATCTATGATATATTTCATAACAGTTTATTAATGATGATAATCCATCAGAATATCTTTAAAAATGACACACTTCACATGAAAGTTACTGTCATCTAACATGTTAAGCTAAAGTGGGGTGGTACTTAAATTATTTTAAATATTGCAACAATGCATGTATTTTCATAATTAGAGATGAAATCATCATATTTAACCACGTTATATATGTGACAATTTAAAAATAAAAAAGAAAACGAATTTAAAACAGCGTTACATACATCATGTGTTAACATTATTATTGTTGTTCATGTTATTTTAGAAGGCTGCTTATAGACACGATTCATTGTTTTAAAAGTGTGAGTTTACCATGGATACTGAGGGTAAGGTAAGGACATAATGGGATGATTATCCCATAATAATGAATGTTTTTTTTTTTTTTTAATGTGACTAAAACAAATCACATTAAGATTTAATTTTTTTTTCTCTAAGGTTATCAAGTGCAAAGCAGCAGTGTCCTGGGAACCAGGAAAACCATTCTCCATTGAGGAAGTTGAGGTTGCCCCTCCCAAAGCGCATGAAGTACGAATTAAGGTACAGTAGGTCCATTACACTTCATTGGTCATATCTGCAAATAATCTGTTTACATATACCATTATTATGATGTTGTATCAATGGCCGGGCCAGGTTCAGAAATTAACCTTTCCATTAAGGGACAATATTTATCCCTGGAACTGATTTCCAGGGACATTTTTACATTTGTAAGGGCAGGTTTTATAATCACCTTGTGTTTTAGTACTGAATGAATTTGCGGCAGCAAAGTTCCTTGATTATTATGCCGAAATGAGAGTATAGTTCCTAGCCATATCGACTTTTCATTTTTCATCTGTCTTTGTACACAATGTAACTACAGAAACTCTTTGGTCATTTTTGAGCAAGATGCTAACGGTCTAATCGAATTCAATGATCTATGCTAAGCTATGATAAAAGTGCCGGAGATCAGCTGAATGGATTCAAAAACTGTTTAACTCTAGGGGAGTTGGAAAATGAGCCTATTTTCAAAAAAAAAAGTGGAGTGTTCGTTTAAGTTCAACAAAAACACGTTTGATTGATTATAAGGCTTGACACTGCACAAAACAGTGTTTAAAAGCAATCTGATGCAGTGTGAGCAAATCAAAATGTAATTCCATAAATTGACACTTTTCATTCATTTTCAGATTTCATTTTAATTGCGACAGCTGTAATACGTTGTTTAGCTGTGCATGGGGCATTTTTTGCCCCTTTGTCTTGAATTTATGGGGCATTTTTGTTCATTTTGGTGGCATTTTTGCCACAAACCCTCGTTAATTTCTGACCCTGGGCCAGGCAGTATTTATGTATCAGACCAATAACTTTCAGTTGACCCTTGTCAGATAGTAGCATCTGGAGTATGCCACACAGACTGGACTTTCCTCCATGAGGTTGGTAAAAATATGAATCCCCAGCCTTTTCCTGTGGTCTTGGGACATGAGGGGGCAGGAGTGGTGGAAAGTGTTGGTCCAGGTGTCACAAAAATGTCCAAAGGTAAACAATTATTATTATTATTGCTAATTTTAAGTAGTAACTTCTGCTGAACAGTAATCATTAAAATTATAATTATCATTTTACCTTTGCATAAGTACAAAACGTGTAACGAAAACATACAACAAGCAGATGCAAAAAAATAGCAAGATCAGCCTTGATTAAATAAATATGCACTGCCATTCAACTGTTTATCTACAGGAGACAAAGTTATTCCTCTAGTCGTGCCACAGTGTGGACAATGTGAACGCTGTCTGAATCCAAAGACAAACCTTTGCACCAAAAACTGGTTAGTTAATGTTACTGAGTGATGTTCTTCTGAACTCATAGACTATATTCATGAGATAAATCAATTCCATTTAGACTCTTTTTATTTCCTAGGGAGAAAACTCAGCAGTGTCTTCTTGCAGATGGCACCAGCAGGATCACCTGCAAGAATCAGCAGATTCACCAGTTTATTGGTATCAGCACCTTCTCTGAATATACTGTTGTGCCAGAGGACAATGTCACCAAGATTCACCCAGACGCTCCACTGGACAAAGTCTGTCTGTTGGGCTGTGGAGTGTCTACAGGATATGGAGCAGCAGTGAACACAGGCAAAGTGTGTGCGATGTCTGATTTCGACAGTCAATACATAAAATAAAAATAACATGCCCACCAGCTTGTAGCTGGTCATATTGTCTGACGTTGTCTTCCCCAGGTCGAATCTGGCTCTACATGTGCAGTGTTTGGTTTGGGAGCTGTCGGACTAGCAGCTGTCATGGGATGCAAAGTTTCCGGTGCTTCCAGGATCATCGCCGTTGACCTCAACCCGGACAAAGCTGAGATCGCCAAGATATTTGGAGCGACTGAGTTTGTGAACCCTAAAGACCACAGTAAACCCATTCAGGAGGTGCTGAGGGAGCTGACTAATGGTGGCGTTGACTTCTCTATTGAGTGTGTGGGAAATGTGGAAGTTATGGTAAGTGTAGAAAAGCAAATAATCTCAAATCTTGTATCAAAGAGGTCTATTTCAAACTGCAATAAAATATCCTATCTTACAATCAGAGGGCGGCTGTGGAAGCATGTAGTCCTGCAGGGGGAGTTTGCGTGATGGTGGGCTGGACTCGGAAGGGAGAACTTACTCTGGTCTCTGAGGATATTCTGATAGGAAGAACTCTGAAAGGCTCCTATTTTGGCGGTAAAACATGTCTGATCAATTTAAATATCCCCTTTGACGGCATTTTAATGTTTATGTTGCAGTACCAGGTTGTTGTGATATGAAGAATTACGTCTAATCATTTTACAGTCCTCTCTCATTTTCCTGTATTAGTGGAAAACACCTGCCAATATTTGAGTAACTTCTCTGTTCTTCCTATCTGACTGACAGGTTGGAAGAGTGCTGAGGCAGTGCCCAAGTTGGTACAGGATTATATGAATGGGAAGCTTCTGCTCGATGAATTTGTGACACACAAACTGAGTCTAGATCAGGTTAATCAGGCCTTCGAGCTTATGACCACCGGGAAAAGGTAAGTTCTGTGAATCTAATGATCTTGTATTGTGCTGATAACACAACAAAGCATTGCTATGACTGTATGCCTGACATTTGTCAGTATTTCAGTAGTCTGGTGTAGTCATATACACACACATTAACCAAAAGAAAAATGTATTTGTTATGGCGTCTAATTATTTAAAGTGAAATGTATTACACTGTACGCTTAACCTCCTTTTCTCTCTTTTTCAGTGTTCGTACAGTGCTCAAGATGTGAAATGTAGGCAACTTTGTCTTTAAACCAAAGTGTTTATATTCTGTTATGACATCATATCCATCAAAGATTCAATGTTGTCATAATGCAATGTGAATACAGCTGCATAGATCTCAACCGTTCTCATTGGTCCCAAATCCTATACAGCATAATTATACAATAAACATTTATTAACTTGTCACGTCAGTTATTATGGTTTCATATGTACTGTACAGAGAAGTATGCTTTAAGTATTTAAAGAAATATGCTTCTTTAAAATACTTATATTCTCAAGGAATATGTAGCTTTTTCATACAATAAAGCTTAATCTGATGCATGTGATTTGGTTGCATCATTTCTGTTTCACCAGTAGATGGCAAGCTTGCACTACAAAACATCCTTATTCACCTACTTTGTCTTCTGTGTGCTGTCTACATTGAGACTCTTGAGTTTCTTTAGTCTAACCTTTATTATTTCACTAAGGCTTGACTCAATATCTGCTAAGTGTTTTTGTGTTTATGTTCCACATCATTACAGAGCAAACCATGATCACTCCAGTCTCGTAGCTACCATTATTACCCCTTGAAACCACTATCCACCAGTTTCCATCTACAATAATATCATTTGAGCCTTCATTGTCTTTTTGTGGGACGTGAGAAGTCTCTAGAAAAATAGAAAGAATTTTGTCATGGGGAGATGGATGGGTGTGTGTCACTAGGGGTTACATGCAGCTGATCACGGGTTGCATTTTGACCTTGGTAATATTATATATTGATTTAATACAGCATGCTCTTGAGGGTTAGAATAGCAGTTGTGGCCTGTCAGAGCCAGAGACAAAAGGCTGGCTGGGGAATGCCTCGCCATGATGAACTGGGATGGCTGTCCAGGAATTTGCTTTATTGTAGTTCCATTCAGATCAAATGAATACTCTTGGCAGATCCCCCTCCCCCTTTCCCATCTTTATGTAAAATGGAAAATGATGCGAAGTCTACCTCACGTTTACCCCACCCCTGCCATATTGTGCAATCAATCAGAGATTCAAAGCTGCGTGTTTTTGCTGCTCTTCATTTGAAACTGAGAAAATTGCTGAAAAATGGAGACATCAAATGATAGAAGACAGCCAGCAACAGGTGCCTGTTCACTGAGCTCATTTGTGGATGCAGGGAATTTTGTAGGGGACAAATTAAGGCCCACTAGGTAATATATGTATGCATTACATTTCATTACATTTAAAGCTTTTCTCAAAATAAAATAAGATACACAAAGGTTTATAATTACTGTGTCATTCAGACCGTTTCTTTTCAGTTGGCAGATATGATGCTAAAAGTAATAAACATACACTTTATGTTACAAGTAGACGGTAGCGTTGTGAAATTCTACAACGTTACATTTATCATGATAATTATTTCCCTGGTGAAAAAACCAGCATATGCTGGTAGGTATGTTTAGATGCTGGGATGCTGGTTTAGGTATGTTTTGGTGCTGGTTTATGCTGGTCCTTCACTGTTTTTTTGCTGGTCCTTTGCTAGTTTATGCTGGTCATGTTGCTGGTCAAGGACCAGCATAAACCAGCTAAAGACCAGCTTAAACCAGCACCAAAACATACCTAACCAGCAAATATGCTATTTTTTCACCAGGGTTCAGCAGTAAAGACGTTGAATATTTGGAATTAGAACGAGTGATGAATGAATTATTCTTCTGAATCAGATATAAATGAATCGGTCAATTAAGTAGTATCTTTTCGAAAACTTCAGCTGAACCATTTGTTTTCCAAAATGACTTCTTTTGTTTCAAACACTTAAAACTCCGCACTTTGAGGACATCTGCTGGTTAATGCAAAAAAAAAAATATATTCGTTGACGTGTTCTACAAAACTTTGCAGGTCTTGTCATATTGTAACGATGACAACAAAACATTGCAACTATAGACGTTAGGTTGTGCCGTATTTCATTTTTGACAGGGATGAAAAATAGGCTGTGAGGGATAGAAGCACACTGCGTTCAGTGTTACTGTACTGCTGTTTAACAACATATCGATTATTCAGCTGACGAATCTTCCTCAAAAGGGAGAGAGAGAGAGAACTTTCTGTAGACAAAAACTATAAAAGTCGCCAGTTTTTAAATGTTTTTAAATTATGTGAAGTTTATCCATTAAATCGTTTCATCCGCGTTATATTCATTACGTCTTTAGGTTTAACCTGATTAAAGTAGAAGTTTACTTCCAAAACTTAAAAACAAAAATGACGGATAATTTACTCACCCCTTTGTCATTTAAGATGTTCATGTCTTTCTTTCTTCAGTCGATAATTATGTTTTTTGAGGAAACATTAAACATACCGCCGACTTCCAAAATGCACTTCAAATGCAGCTTCGAAGGCTCTAAACGATCCCAGGCGAGGAAGAAGGGTCTTATCCAACGAAACAATCATAAAAAAAAAAAAAAAAATTATATACTTTTTAACCTCAAATGCTCATCTTGTCTAACTCTACGTGAACTCTGTGTATTCTAGTTAATGACAGTTAGGGTAGGTCTCCCTGGTGAAAAAACCAGCATATGCTGGTAGGTATGTTTTGATGCTGGTTTAAGCTGGTCCTTTGCTGGTTTTTGCTGGTCATGTTGCTGGTCAAGGACCAGCATGAACCAGCAAAGGACCATCTTAAACCAGCATCAAAACCTACCTAACCAGCATTCCAGCATCAAAACATACCTACCAGCATATGCTGGTTTTTTCACCAGGGCTAAAAACTCTCTTTTTCTTCTCCACCTTCAAAATGATCCTACATCGCTGTTTTACCTTTTTTGTAAAGGGCGTTTGATCTTCTTTGCACGTTCACTTTGTAAACACTGCGTCGGTACTTTTGCGGCGATGTAGGACAATTTTGAAGTTAGAGAAGGAATTGAGATGGGAGTTTTTCGACCTACCTGTCAACTGTCTTGAACCGGAATACACAGAGTTCACGCATAACTAGACAAGATGAGCATTTGAGGTTAAAATGTATATGAATTAGAAAATAACTGATCGTTTTGCTAGATTAGACCTTTCTTCCTCGGCTGGGATTGTTTAGAACCCTTTGAAGCTGCATTTAAACTACATTTTGGAAGTTCAAACTTGGGGGCACCATTGAAGTCCATTATATGGAGAGAAATCCTGAAATGTTTTCGTCAAAAACATAATTTCTTTACAACTGAGGAAAGAAAGACATGACAAGGGGGTGACAAGGGGGTGAGAAAATTATCTGTAAATTTTTTGTTCTGGAAGTGAACTTCTCCTTTAAGGTCTATTGTAGTCTACAAAGTATATATATAATATTAGAAAAGCCACTTACTGGTGAACAAGTTTAAAATGAGACAAAATAGTAGGAACCTACATCTATTTAACCGAAATCAATTTTGTGAAGCAAATGCACGATCAGTTTGAGTTTTTAATGGTCTGCAGCGATTAAATGTTTTATCAAAGCAAATAAATGTATTTTGTTTGATTTTATTTGAATTGAACATTTATATTTAATATATTCAAAAATGGTTCCATGCCAATTTAAATAAGTCACATGTCTATCATAAGGATGTGACCTTTGATTAGGCTGCCCTGTGTGTTTTTCATCAACATGATTGACATATAAATAGAAGGCAGAGTCAACTAAAGCAACGGAGTATCAGATTCTAATGAAGAATAACGATTTGTCCTGTGTGCTTACCATGACAGATATGAGACATATTCCTCTCACATGAGCTTGGTCCAGGCAAATATCAGGCATTTACCCTGCCAAATGTGTAGTCGGCGCCGTGCATCATTCCGACAGACATGACAGCCTCATAAGGAAAATTGACAAACAACGGAAATGCCAGCATAGGTAAATATTGCTGAGCAAATATAGCCTGGAAGAGAAAATGTCAAAGGGGCTGAGTTGCCTTCCTCAATATTTAGATGGGGATCAAAAGATTTCTCCCTTAATTATTATATTTAATGTGTGTGAGGGTGTTCAAATGTGTGAGGGGGTGCACCTGTGTGTTTGAATGTGTGACACTGCTAGGTGGCGTTAGCGTCAAATAACTTAGGCCAAAATGCAGATCTTTCAGCGATCATAAGAACCAATTTGTAAGTTCTTGAGCATGCTTTAGCCAATATATTATCTCTATAATTTCAACTGATAGCCTCAAGGATAAAACTGGGTCATGCACATTTCTACCCAGGTGGCCTAGGTGCTGAAAAATATATGACAAACTGGTCAGACCATGTAGGATCTGGGCCATAATCTACAAAGCATGACTGTGAACGACATTACGCAAACCGAGAGACAAATCCCATGATTCATTGAATCTGAATGTAGAAAAACGCATCTGTAATGCCTTTGAAATGTAAATGTATTTATGTCAGTTTACTTAGTAATTGAAGTGATTTATGTGCACAGGTAAATCAAGATTTGTCAAGATGAAGACTTTGCCAGTTGGTATTCCTCTCATCTGGAAACTGAACAAATAAAACGTCATTGTGTCTTGTGCAAGTATGAACAACTGAGTCAGGATTCATTATATATATGACTGTCTACCTGAATGTTCGTTTGAAGTTGTTTCTGTAATGCTGAGGCATAAAATTCTGTTTTGGTTGTCTGTATTCTTTGCTTTGAAATATGTGCTTCTTTTAGGTCTCCTTTCGTTTGCTACTCGAAGCTCAAAGGGTTTGGCGGAGAACATGAACAAACACAACCTTTGGATTGTCTTAATTGATGGTACGCTCAAGCTTCAGTGGCAATGATAACATTAAAACAAGTACCTGAGACAGACAGCACACATACACAGAGAGAGAGAGAGTTCAGAGAAAAAGACAGTGGCCTAGTTGAGATGAACACAAAGCCCAAACTGCCATGGAAGAATGCGTCCCTAAGTCAGGGAAAGACCACCCTGGTTGAGGCCCTGTTTTAGCAGTAAATCCGGGCCATTAGTGTTAATGCCAGCCAATGCCTCAGACATCCCCAGCCTAAAGCTCAACACAGCAACCCCGGATCCAGTGACACAGTCCTGGCTGCTAAAGCAAGGGAAACCCCTTATCAAACATGCCTGCAAGGGTTAGGAGAGGTCAGCAGTACTGAAGTTGCACACCTGTACTCCTGCGGATCTCCTCGTCTGAAGTTGGTTGACATTGGATTAGCATAGCCTGTTGGGAATTTTAAAGGAAGTAAATCATCATTATTTAACTGGGGAAATGACTATGTACATTTACTTCGTTAAGTAAAACGATCCTTTCATTCCAGTAGAATTGTAGTATATATGACAGAAGCAGTGTTGGGGATGCTATTTAGAGACTATAATGACTATAACACTTAAATTTAAGCTTAGATTTGTTCAGATTTGTTAATGCATTACTGTATATTGTACTAAAAATCAACAATAACATTTTACGCTTTAACATTTAACAAAATTGGCTAATGTAACTTAAATATACGCTACCTTTCAAAACTTTGGGGTTAGTACGATTTTTAAAAAAAAAATTATACTATTATTCAGTATTTGCTTTTTTTTTTTTAATAAATGCAGTCTTAAGAGACTTTTATTTTTAAGAAAAACTTTACACATTTCAAGTTGTATAAATTAGAGTATTAATATGTGAAGTCTTAGACATGCATCACAGAGCTAGTGCAAGATGAGCATTTGTGGTTAAAAAGTTTTTTTCAGATTGTTTCGCTAGATAAGACCCTTATTCCTCGGCTGGGATCATGTAGAGCCCTTTGAAACTGCAGTTTGGACCTTCAACCTGCTGATCCCCATTGAAGTACACTATATGAGGAAGAATCCTGGAATGCTTAATGTATCATGAACAGTTTCACCATTCAGAAACACGGTAATGAACTGAAAAGGACGTAAAATGCAGCCCAAAGACTTCGTAAATAAGTTAATTTTTTTGAACCACCTTATTTACATAAATTGACTAAACAACCAATCAAAAATCAGCAACCTGTTTTGAAAACAGCTGTCAGCCTTCTGTAATGAAATTCTCTAGATTTATTATGTCACTCCCCAGTACTGAAAAAAAGGTTTGAGACAATGCTAGGTTTGTTTGTTATGACGGTTTGCTAATACTCACGTACAAGATTTGAGGTCATGTTGTGTAATAGCTGTGAAGGGACACAAAAACACCCACATACACCACTGAAATGGATGGTTAGTATGTGTGTCAGAGGAGCAATTACGCAATTGCAGTGTTAGGAAACACCGTCAGGTTTGTAAATGGGAGGACGGGCCTCAGCAGCCATGATTCTCTGATGTTTTGACTGCATTGACACAAAGTCTTGCCAAACAAAATTGACATACTCTGATAAATATGTTTGTTGCATCGTACCCAGACGTGTTACACAAAACGACATGGGTGTGGAGGGATAAATAAAACAGAAATTAGCAATACCACTCTCTGTCTGCCTCCCACACAACAGAGATACAGACGGCACAAGAGACATTTAGAATATATGCTGTCTGTTTCCTTCAGCTAAGCCTGGCCTTAGGTTCAATAGCTCTCTGGCTTAAATCTTACACCATATGCTGCTTAGAGATTTCCAATGGATTTGTCATTTTATCTGTTGATCTACACATCCACGGCATGAAAATGTAACCTTTTTTCTCTATTTTACTGTAATATATCCACCTTACTTTTGCCATTTGTGACCCTGGACCACAAAACCAGACATAAGAAGCCAACAATACATTGTATGGGACAAAATTATAGATTTTTCTTTTATGCCAAAAATCATTAGGATATTAAGTAAAGATCATGGTTCATGAAGATATTTTGTAAATTTCCTACTGTAAATATATCAAAACTTAATTTTTGATTAGTAATATGCATTGCTAAGAACTTCTTTTGGACAACTTTAAAGGCGATTTTCTCAATATTTAGATTTTTTGCACCCTCAGATTCCAGATTTTCAAATAGTTGTATCTCGGCCAAATATTGTCCTGTCCTAACAAGGGTCACATTTGTAAATTTTATGGGCCTGTCTTCCGGTCTCATCCGCGTCCAGCTATTTTTAGCTGTATAAAACAGCTTGTTTTGCTACTTGATATTACAAATTAGTGTGTCTTACCATATTATTTTAATGTATTATCTTAATTATGAACACGCTGGTTTTAAGTGCAAACAGTTTTACTGTTATAGGCTTACTTTTTCGTTAAAAAAGGTGGAAAGGGCCCTATTAAATCTGTTTAGTTTTTTCCCAAATGTTTTTTTTCCATTTAAACTTTTCTGTCCTGTTCTGTTTTAATGGTTAAAATATTAATCAAAAAGCATGTCTAATTAATTGAAATCAAGAAACTTACACAATTTAACAGCAATTTATTAAAAGTTTAACAAAAAATTGTAACATTTTTAAGGCCCTCTGAAATTTCTCAAATTTACAAAATTCAGTGTTTTCAATTAATTTTCTGGTTCTTAATTTTAATGGTTTCATTAAATTTTAATAATTAAATCACGTCTAATTGATTTATTTTATTAAGAATTAATTAATTAATATTATTCATTTAATTATTTATTTTTTGTATTTACATTTTTCAGGTAAATTAATTCTGGTTAACTTTTTTCTGCTAAATATTCCTAAAAATATATGATTTAATAATAATTCTATTAGCAGTAGTAGTACTATCATTACATTAAGTAATATATATCTATTACAGTTTCAAGATGCACCTTTGTTTATATCTGTGTTGCTTGGCAACAACTTTGTTGCAACCGTAAACGTTTCTGGGGAACTACATTGTTTGGCGGAAGAATAATGTTTTTATTAATACCACTACACTTTATTTGCTGTTTTATTTTGTGAAGCCTTATGGAATAACCGTTTTATACAAGCAGTAAGCCCCGCGAAGCTGTGGTTTACGTTGAATTTATAACAGTTTCGGGGTTTTTAGGCACTCCAACTTACGCCGTGCCTAACAACACCCCTTAGCTGTTATAAATTTATTGTAAACCATGACTTCTTGGGGCTGATTGCTTTGTTCATGACTGGATTTTGCGATTTTGTCTGCGTTTTCTGCATCATGGAAATCCTAGGACCAGAATAGAGCAGCAGAGGTGACATAAGATAATGGTTTTTAATGGAAGGTCAAATCATGTTTGAATGAAGGTGCACAGTGTTACTTTGGCTAAACCCGAAGAAGAGCATTTATTGAATATGAACGTTTGCTTATGGGGGAGGAATGTGTGTGTTTAAACCTCATACTGGGAGTGCCTTCGGAGGCTCTATCTATTTAGCAAATATCGAGTGTTTCCCCCCTCAGGTGGTCGGAAACCTTTCCCGCTCGTGCTTGCTTACACTTTAAAATCCCTAAGAGCAAATATAAGCAGCGGCAGATTTGCTTAATATCAACTCTGCCACAAAACACACACCCGTGAAATGTCACCACGGTCCCTAGGTACAAAGTCAAAATCTAAAAACGTCAAACAAGCAGGGTGCGAAGCATGTTTAAGTTGGGAAAGTGGGCCTACACGTCCCCTCGGCTGATTACCGGCGCACACGGAGCTTATCTCACGAGGGGACTAATAACTACGAAAGGACGACATAAAAGAAGAAACAAACAAGCTCCTGTTTTAATTGACAATATTTGAGGTTAAGGTAATTGAGGTGGCCCTAGTGTGCACAGCATCAGTAATGAGACACTAAAAGGAGACCTCCTCGGATGGCTGCTAATAAAGAAGCCATAGCTAATCTGTTAAACAAACATTCATACTCAACTAACAAGGCTACTTGCTGTCACATCATACATTATGTATATTTTTCCACCTCGCTTTTGACTTTCGCTGCGCTCTCGAGTCGAGTTCATATCCAAACACATCTCTTTCTCTTCCTTTCTTGGGTAACTTTAATTAGCAGGGGTCTCAGATAGCGCCTCTCACGAGGGGAGATGGGCTAAATTCTCAAAACAAACAGAGCCACACTGGCTTCCCGTTCTGTGTCTTTTCATCTCCTCCTGGCTGGCCTGGGCAGCCAGTGGCACAGAGCAGCAGAAGGGGGCCACACATGGTGTAAGTAAACACTCATAATTGCATTAGATCCCCCCCTGTGAATATGTAATGCCTCCTCAATACCAGAGTGCTAGGGGACAGATCCTTCACTTTTTTTTTCTTAGTACAAAGACCTTCTTCTCACATGAGAACTTTGCCACGCAAATTTGCAAAGAAAATCAGAGATTTAAACGGTCAATTCAGATGGGGTGTGGATTATTTTAGCTTTTTAAAGAGTGCTTAAAGGGATAGTTCAACCAAAAATGACATTTCTGATTTTCTTTTGGGGTGAACTGTCCCTTTAAGACTACGTTTTAATAACAGCTTTGCTGATTAGATGTAAAACTACATGAGCATTCAAAAGTGTTTTATGCTCACCAAAGCAGCATTTATTTGCCTAAAAATATAGTAATATTGTGAAATATTATTACAATATAAAATAACTGTTTTCTATTTTAATATGTCTTAAAATGTAATTTATTCTTGTGATGCAAAGCTGAATTTTGTCACTTGCTACTTCAGAAATCATACTAATATGCTGATTTGCTGATCAGAAATCGTCTTATTATTTTCAAATAGAATTATGGAAGTCATGATATTTTTTTTCCCTCCAGGACTGATGGGTAAAAATATCAAAACAACAGCATTTATCCAAAAATATATATATTTTTTTGTAACAGAATTTCACTTTTGATCAATTTAATGCATCATGGATGAATAAAAGTATTAAATAAAATCAAAATAATTAAAAATGTAAATAAATTTCTTTCATATTTAATTAAAAAAAAAAAAAAAAAAATAATAAATTTAAATTTGAATGCAATTTCTTTCATTTCAAAAAAATAAAAATAAATAAATAACAAAAAAAAAAGTACTGACACCAAACTTTTGAACGGTATAAGTCAGGCAGCGTTTTTATTTATTTATTCATTTTATTGTATTATTTACTATTATTTTTAAAAAGAAAAACTCATCTTCATAATTCAAACTTACAACGAATCGGACCTAAAATAAACAAAACGTAGGCTCTACGCAAAGGCGTAGATGCAGTTTTGTGAGTAAGATCAGAGAAACACTAAGTCAACAGCAATCCGACGCTGCAAGGCCTCATCACAACAGTAAGCTGATGAGGGCATGAAAAGCATGGGCTGTATTGTTTGTGCGAGGGTGGTTTAATTTGTGAGATGCTGAGGTTTGTGTCAGAAAAGATAAACATGCCCCATATCCTCTCTGTGATAGGAGCTTTATTGGGTACTCCGGAGCTCAGGATGGAAAGCCGAGCTTATGTATGTGCCTTTAGGAAAAGCTCAAAACCAGCTTGCATGACACTAAAAACACAAATTTCCCTTGATTTGGAGACCTCTATGTCTTTTAGCCTCTTTGTTCAAACTGATAGAAGGGTTATCAACATAAGCTAGACAGATTCAGGTATTTTCAAAACAGAGTTGATTCTCTAGATGCATGCAATTTTTTGAAAAATCTATATCTGTTATTCGACCAAATACTGTGTTGTTGTTTACACAACAAGAAGGGACAATGTTTGACTGGTTAGCATGGTCGTTTCTTATGATTCTTTGATGAAGTTCAGTTTCTTTCAGTTATTTATTTATTTAATTTTTTAAAAGTCTGTTATATTTTCCAAATCTGCATTTATTTGATCATAAAAACAGTAAAAACAGTAAAATTGTGAAATGTTATTGGAATTTAAAATAACTGTTTTATATTTTATAGTTTAATATACATTAGATATATAAATAATACAAATGAAATTTATATTTGGTAACATATCTTTTTACTGTCATTTTAATTTCATGCATCATTGTTGAAAAATAAATACATAAATAAATAAATAATAAACAAACAAACAAATAAACCTAATTATATATTTAAAAAATATATAAATAATATTTTTATTTATATAATATTATTTATTTATGCTATTTATTTTATTTATTTAGATTTGTTTTTATTTTATGTGTTATGTTTTCCCAAGCTGCATTTTTTAAATCATTAATAAAGTAAAACAGTAATATTATGAAATACTATTAAACAAGGTATATAAATAATACAATTTAAACTTATATTTTAACATTATAACTTTATTTAACATTATAAATCTCTTTACTGTCATTTTAATTTAATGCATCCTTGTTGAAAAATAAATACACAAATAAATAATAAACAAATAAACCTAAATATATATTTAAAAATATAAATAATATTATAATTTATATAATAATATTTATTTATTTTAAATAATTATTTTATTTGTTTAGATTTTTATTTATTTGTCTTTTTTAAGAAGTCTTATGTTTTCCAAAGCTACTTTTTTTTCAGTCAATAATACAGTAAAACATTAATATTGAAATACTGTTATAAATTTTTAGATTTTATCTTTTTATCTTTAAGATATCTAAATAATACAAATGAAATGTTTATTTTGTAACATTATAAATCTCTGTACTGCCATTTTAAATAATTATTTTGTTTTGTTTATTTATTTTGTTAATTATTTTATTGGATATTTATATTTTATATAAATCTCTTTACTGTCCCTTTAATTTAATGCATATAATAAGATTAATTTAAATAAATAAATCATATTATATATTAAAAATATATAAACATTACTATAAATAAGAAAGGAAAGAAAGAAAACAAAGAAAGAAAAGAAAAGAAAAGAAAGAAAAGAAAAGAAAAGTAAAGAAAAGAAAGCTGACCCCAAACTTTTTAATGGTAGTATAGGTTCTCCAACACTGCTTTTGAGTTTATCTGCAATGGGTGTGAAATCTACCAAAAAGAAATCATACCAAATGACAATGAACATAGCAATACACTGATATCTTTCCATATTACCATGAAATTTCAATTCATATGATCATGATCAATCAATGAATCCAGTGCTTTGAGGTGTCTTTCTCTTGTCGGAGGCGTGATTGAGCGCCCCACCCATCCTGTTTGGAGCTCAGGAGGATTTGAGTTTTAATCCAGCCACGCTGGCCCTCGGGGTGACTCCCACCCAGCAGTGCCCGCACATCTGCCCCAACAGGCTCGGAGCTCACCTGGTGAGACCCGGCCTCAAAAACATGCAA
This sequence comes from Labeo rohita, assembly GCF_022985175.1. NCBI lineage: Eukaryota > Metazoa > Chordata > Actinopteri > Cypriniformes > Cyprinidae > Labeo > Labeo rohita. The sequence continues at coordinate 10,981,572 of NC_066882.1, forward strand.
GAGGCCTTACGTCAATCAAAAAGATCCGCGACGAGGTCAGAGTTGCATGTCTGGGAAGGTGGCTTTCACAAGTTGATGTGTGGTTATGATTGCTGTGAGTGTTTACCTCGAGGCCTGTTGAGTCGGCAGAGGCTGAAACCTGTGCCAAACTGCTCCTCTGTGTTGGTTAGAAACTGTACATCCGTTACTGTGGCAACACTGAAGAGCTACAGCCTCGCTGGAACGTAGCATTAAGTCGACTGTGTGTGTGGGCGGCCGGTGGTGAGCATGTCTTATGGAAGGCTTACATAATGGAAGCTCCTCAAGCACCACAGCCTTGGCCCTCAGCCCTAAAGCCACCCACAGAGAGGTGTGCTTAATTGCCGTTGCACTGGGCATTAATTACCTGAGTCACAAGTCTAAAGAAAGAAAGAAAAAAGAACTCAAAGAGATGTTTAAAAATATCACAATTCACAACTGATACTAAAGTGACTTTGGATTATAGTCTTTCAAATTAGAATAACAGGAGATTAATTACTGATCCTTAAAGGAAACAACCCAACAGAACAGAAAAGGAAGCAATACATTTCTGATAGTACACTGAATTGTGCTATATTGGTTTTTTCTGTCTTTCTTTCTGTCTTTCTTTCTTTCTTTCTTTCTTTCAGTATAGATATATACTATCTATCTTTTTTTTTTAAGAAAATAATAATTTTATTCAACATGGACACATTAAATTGGTCAAAGTGATACTGAAGACACTTATAATGTTAGAAAATATTTGTATCTCATAGATAGATAGATAGGTTTTATTTGTTATTATTTCTTCTTATTTTTTATAAATACAGCTTTATATATATATATATATATATATATATACACTACCGTTCAAAAGTTTGGGGTCAGTAAGACTTGTAATAGTCTTTAAAGAAGTCTCTTATGCACATCAAGGCTGCATTTATTTGATTAAAAATATAGAAAAAAAAAACAGTAATATTGCAAAATGTTTTTACAATATAAAATTATGTTTTTTATTTTAACATACTTTAAAATAGAATTTATTCCTGTGATGAAAATCTGAATTTTTATCAGCTGTTACTCCAGTCTTAAGTGTCACATGATCCTTCAGAAATCATTCTAATATGCGGATTTATTATTAGAATGATCAATGCTGGATAATATCAACAGTTGTGCTGCCAAATATTTTTTGGAACATTTTCAGGATTCTTTCATGAATAACAAGTTTAAAAAGTACAGTGTTTATTCAAAATATAAATATAAATAATATATAAATATTTTATAACAATGTAAATTATTTATTATTAACTTTTAATAAACTTTTAATTATTAACTTAATACATCCTTGGTGAATAAAAGTATTAATTTCTTAAAAAAAAAAAAAAGAAACAATAAAAATGTACTGACCCCAAACTTTTGAACGGTACTGTATATAAATGTATGTGTGTGTAATATGTTAATGTATTATTTCTTCTTATTTTTAACGAATACAGCTTATATATAAATCATTTATTTAATTTATTATAATTTATATTAATTTATTTTTTATTATTTATAATAAATATAGCTTATATATATATATATATATATATATATATATATATATAATTTATATTATATAATTTAATATATTCTTTCATTAATTTATTTTTTATTATTCTTATTTTTTAATAAATATAGCATATATATATACACACACATAATTTAATTTACTTCATTAATTTAATTATAATTATATTATATTATATTATATTATATTATATTATATCATTTATTAATATTTATTAAAATTAAATTAAATATATTTTCATTAATTATGTATTCATTTATTTATTATTATTAATATTATTAATCAATATAGCTCACACAAACACATTAATTAAATTTTGCATTAATTAAATTATGAATTTATTTTTTATTATTCTATTCTTGTTTTTATTAAATATATATTTACATTATATAAATTAAATAATTTATATTATTTAATTGTATATATTTTTATATATTTTTTAATTTACTTACTTTTTTATTTCTGCTTATTATTATTATTATTATGAACTAAAAAAAAAAAAAAAATAAAGCTTTGGTGAGCATAAGATACTTATTTAAAAAAAAAAAAAAAAAAAAAAAAAAAAAAAAAAAAATCTTACAGAACTCATAATAATAACATGCATAATTTTAAGTTTAAATCATGCCTAACCATATAGCTTTGAATAATCTACATGTTAAAGATCCTAAAAGTCTTCCTAAATAACACATTTCTATTTGCTTATTTATAAGGCGTTTTTCATTTCTTTACACCACAAGGGGGAGCTAATGATACAGAAAATCAAACAAGCAGCCCTTAGACAGGCCTTTCCCATGGAGTAATGATGAAAATGTTGCTTGTGGGATTGAAAGGAAGAGAAATGAAAGAAAAACAATAACAGAACGCCGCACTCGAAAATATATGTCTCACACTATAGTGGTGGACATATACAAGACGCGAGTGCGTTTGAACACTGTGAAGGACTCATTCAATTTTCCAGAGCTTAGGACCTCGGAAATCACAGATGGAAAAAAAGATTTTTTTGTGCTTATGGGCATATGTGTACGTGCGTGTGTGCGTGTGTGTGAAAACTGAAATATGGTGTGTCATTATTTTACCCTGATTCAGTTCCAACTTTTGACAGGATAATAATGTCAGCCAAACTACACAGATGGAGTGTAGCACACAAACAATGGGGAAAGTAAATGTCAAACTCAAAAGTGCGAGCAATCAGACTGCTTGACTTTTACAGTAATCTAGAAACTGCCTGTTCTCCCCGTCTGCATGTATAACCCGAGCGCAGCGTTCGGCGGAGGAGTGTCAAAGAGGTCATTTATCATGTTCGAGCAGTCCAGTATTAATGCTTTGAAATTCTGCCACAGGACAGTGAGTTACAGGCTCTGTGAATTATATCTTCATGCTAGAAGTAAAGATATGCTTAAAAATCTTCATCCTGGAAAAAATATTATAAACTTTTATGACACCGAGGCGTGGGTTCAATGAAACTGCTATAAATCTCCCATCATTCTGAACCAAAAAACAGCACCATGCCTTCACCAGATGACTCCATCAGGAGTGTGTGTTCGTACAGACCAATCCCTGGGTAATACACGCAAGGCCTAAAACCTGGAAATCTGAGGTTTCTTTTCTGTTTTAGATTTTGTCTTTCCTTTCTTCACCTGTAGAGGAAGTAAAGGACCAAAGATGCACTTTCAGGCCAGAAAAGTCCCCTGTTGCTGGAATCAATAAGCACACTGCGAGTAAAATGTAGTTTCAAAGAACTACGGCTGTAAATAATCACACAGAATTTATTGACTGGTTTCTAATAAAATCTGGATGATTAAAACTGTGATTTAAAGCACATCAGACTGACAATTTAATCAAAATGCAGTACAGCAGTGGTTGTCAGCTGGTTTGGCCATGGGAAGCACATTTTCCTATGATCATCAAGTCCCCCTTTACTTAACATACACATAAATCGTAAAAATATATGACTAATATTGATGAATAAACAACCTATAAGGTAAGGCTATTAAATAACTGTCCCAGACTTGTTTTTGTTAATGAGCCACCACAGTCATTTAAACATATACAAAACAACACAAATTGAAAATAACATGGCATTTTTGGGTTACGGAAACGAGTCTTTTCACGACACGTCATCAGTCGGCCATATTGGTGGCGCTGAGAGTAAGCAATGCCTCTAAACCAATCGAAACTCGCATATTTTGCTAATTAATGCTGCTGAAAATTGTCAGTTAGTTTGAGGTTTTGGACTGTACTAATCACTTGGACTGGAAAAAAACATTTGGAGTATTATAGACTAACAAAAGTTATAACAAATCAAGGAGAAGAGTGCCAAAAACTGAGGAACAAAAGGCAGAACCAGGATTTCCAGAGCAAGAATCTTGACAACATTCGTGTTTGTTCTTATCATTTCCAGTCAGGTAGGTGAAATATTAGGCTAATATTATAATACTGCTAGTATGTGTGTTTACCACCTATTGACTTGAGCAGCTTCCACATGTTTTTTCCGTGGTTTAGACAGCATAAATTAGCAGAACAATGCATTCAGATGTACCTTAACCATGCAATCCATGCTGTTGTTTACATCCGAGTATCACCAATACGCATTTGTGTGACTTACGTGAAAACCCGCTTCACTAACATGAACTGTTAATAGAACATGGAAATTGCTCCTGAATAGAATGAACATCATACCTTCATGCAAATCCTTCCTGGATAACACAAGAAGTGATTTATTGGTAAAGTACTTTTATTTTACGTTAAGTTAAGTGATATGCAGTGCGCCGCTGCCGCTTCGATCACAGTATAACATCTGACAGGACAAGACAGTGTGTTTTTCTGAGGTGAAAGACATTTTATTTTGTAACAAGTTATGAAAATAAGGCATCCCATCTGACCGAAGATACTGAATAGAGGGATTTCACTTACGTCACGGTTTGGTCAGTTACCCGGATGTGCAGCCACATTGGAGATAATCGGATGTAAACATCAGCTTAAATTGCATCTTGTTGTCTAAACCATGAAAAAAAAACATGTGGAAGCTGCTAAATCATATAGAGAAGGACTTAGTAAGCAGGAAAGGGCGCAATATTTTGGCAAACTTAAGTTAACAGGTGGTAAAGATACGTACAAGTAGTATTAATTAAGATATTAGCCTAATATTTGACCTACCTGACTGGAAATGATAAAAACAAGCATGAATGTTGTCAAGATTCTTGCCCTGGAAATCCTGGTTCAGTTTGGCCAACCACAGTTTGTTCCTCAGACAGTTTTTTTGCACTCTTCTCCTTTATTTGTTATAACTTCTGGCAATCTGTAGTACTCCAAATGTTTTTCCCAGTCCGGCCGATTAGCACAGCCCAAAACGTGACAATAATTGGCCATTTTCAGCAGCAATAATCAGCTAAATATGCAAGTTTCATTCAGTTCAGTGGCACTGTTTACATTTAGTGCCGCCAACATGGCCGATTGACGACATGTCATGAAAACCCTCTATAGGGACAGTGCATTTTTCAAATTTTTCTCTTGTTAACAGCTTTCACACACATTTTTCAAAAAAGTCTTGCATCAGAAAAAAAATTTGAATTACAGTTTTTGTTGTTGATGTTGTTTCTTTAACTGTACACTCCCTGACCCACTCAGAATGGTCTTATAACCCACTTTTGGGGCACAACCACAGGACAATATTTGGCTGAGATACAGCTATTTGAATATCAGGAATCTGAGTGTGCAAAAAAAAAAGAAAGAAAAAAAAAGTTCTTAGCAATGCATATTACTAATCATAAATGTAATTTTTATTTATTTATGGTAGGAAATTTACAAAATATCTTCATGGAACATGATCTTTACTTAATATCCTGATGATTTTTGGCATAAAAGAAAAATCAATGGCTATTGCTACAAATATACCCATACTACTTAAGGTTTTGCGGTCCAAGGTCACAAAAAATTTTAAAATTAGTGAATTACTCCAGATAACATTAGACTGTTGATAACATACATCCTGTTTAGTCAACAGAAATGACAAATTGTCCTTTAATTTGTACTACACCTGCTGTAGCTTCTCTCAGTCGCTAATGGCAGGCTGACGGATTGAATTCAGCATGAAAAATGCTAAGCAAAGAGACAAGTCTCAGGTTTATGCGCTGAACCAATTAATTAGGAAGGGGAGATGTACGAATCAAGGAAGGGAGGGGTCTTGTATCTTTCTTGCCCATTTTAGGTTTACGACGAGAGGTTATTTTAAAGAGCATGAAGAAGTCAGATTGCCGTAGTGGAGGAACATGACCTTTCTGTCACACACTCGTGGCCTCCCCCCTCCCAGTGCTTCAGTCTGCCACAAAGGCTAACAAATCTTCCTTTGATGCTGAGAGAGTAAGGACACATACCGCAGATGTTTGAACACAGGGAATGTTGATGCATATTATAACTGACATGTGATACGAAACATGCATACTGATCATATCCAACAATGCAACGCGATTTGGGACTCTTCATGCCGTCAGTTTGTTAACGTGATGGCCCTTTAGATGTGCACTCAGAACATCGCCTCATTGAAGAAAAACCCAGGGCTTTAGCTCCGGTAACAGTTCCCCTCTGTCAGATTACAATGCTCTGATTCCAGATCCAAGGTTTATCTTTTGCAAATAACTGTGAAATTGCTTGGCACAAAGTCCTTTCACTCAATAAGCTTTAAATAAGATGTCAAGTGTGGCTTCAGTTGGTGGCTAGCTAGCTGGTTGGCAGGGCCGGCTGAATTTGAACAGGGATTCCACTGAGGTCTGCTGGCTGGAGACTCTAAACACTCTCAAAATGGATTAGCCCAGACCCTCGGACCCACTAATGCATTCTGGCCACGTACCTTTTCAACTCCTATGCCTCGCAATGGATAGAAGATGGTGGAGCGGTTATGTCGGTTTGGTGGAATCTGAACAGCATTTTTAAAAAAGCACAGCTTTGTTTTGGTGTTCATACCTGTTTAGTGCTAGCTTGGGAGCTGCTTCTGCCAGTGGAATCTCAACAGGCGGTTTTCCAGGAAAAAGTTTTGAACCAAAGGTCCAAATTACAGTTACATAACCGTCTGGAGCAGTTACATTTCATTCTGTTCCTTTTAGGATTTGTCTGATCAGTAAACACAGAACTAGAAAACCCCCACAATGCAGTGTGGTGCCCTACATCCTATATGACAAATTGTTATGTACCTGTACTGTATATAAACACTGTTAAATTTCTATCAGTATTGAAAGACTAAAAAAATAAAAGAATAATAATAAAAGAATTGGAGAAATAAATGTAAAATACATGCTGCTTCAAATAAACATAATTAACTATATATATATATATATACATATATATATATATATATATATATATATATATATATACATATATATATATATATATATTACAGTAATAAGAAAATAAGAAAATTGCAGGGTTATAGATTTGATCAATACTAAGAATTAAGAAAAAAAAAAACAATTTGAGAAATAAATGTAAAATACATGCTGCTTCAAATAAAGATAATTAACTCACAGATAGAATGATTTTGCAAAATTTCTAAAAAAAAAAATATTTAACAGTAATAAGCAAATTGCAGGGTTATGAATTTGATCAATACTAAGAACAGAACTTTATTAACAAAACAGAAATCATAATAATATACTGTGGAGTCAATCATGTTTTAGAATTAAATTTTTATATTTAAAATTTATGTATTTTTTATATTTTTAAATTGCTATTTTACAGAGTCTATTTGGCAAAACTTGCATTTAAAAAAAAAATATTAGAAATTAGATTTTTTTCAAATGCAATATATACTTAAAATAAAAAACGTAATACATATATAACAAAATATCTATTATATATTTGTTTTCAAATTAAAGTAAAACATTAAATTTTTGCCGTTTTTCCTGTATTTTTTTTAAATAAAATTTAAATGTATAAAAATATTTTGATGTTTTTCATATAAAAATATAAATCTAAAACATTTAATAACCTTAATAACTAATAACTTTTCACAGAAGGCAGCTTGTGTAAGCTATATGATCACTGTGTTAGTGAATTAAATAAATCATAATAATATACTATGGAGTTAGTCACATTTTAGAATTAACCATTTTTTTATATATTTCTCAAAAATGTTTTTAATATTTCTATTAATTTATACTGATTTGTTTGTCATGTTAATTTTGGTATTTTACAGTGTTTATTTAACAACACATGCTCATTTTTATATTTTTAAAATCAAAATATGGAAATATTACCATTTATGAAAAACATAAAACTGATGAAAAAAAATGATGAAATTCCAATGAAATGCAGCCGCATTCACTCATTCATATTCACTTTCTCTTTCACACACACTCTACCCTAAACAAAATAGCGCAGAGAATGATCAGTGATCCCTGGTAAGCCGCATTCAATCGCTCCTAAACGGGTCTCGCTTCCTAGCAAAGGAATCAGAGAATACCTTTAAGTCGCCAGCTAATTCTTGTTTCAGTTGTCTGGCAAAAAAAAAAAAAAAAAAAGAAAAAAAAAAACTCTCCTGCGCTACAACTTAATAGCAGACAGGATCATGCTGAGAGGCCGGAGCGGAATCAATCTTCAGTCACAGACACCAGACCTGAGCTTTTGCTCTCCATTTTGTTCCGCCCATTCTCTGTTTCTTTCACTCTTTTGTGCTTTGCCAAGTCCTGCGCCAACCAGAACCAAACCTTTCGCAAACGCACCCACCCACCTCCTCAAGTCAGGTTACCACACGCACTCGAAGAAAGGAGATGTGGAAAATGACATTTCCTTGAACCACCCAGCCCCCTCGCACACAGAAACACACGGACCGCCACACATGACCCCCCAATCTCTAATCCAATCAATGAGGCCTTAGCTGTCTAATAAAGTGCTGCTCTCATGGTGGAACTTTATCCCTGCAGCTGTGCCGGCCCGTTCTCCGGCCAGACCAGGCTCTCCCTCTTTCCTCTGATCACACATTTCAATATGAATGGAGCCAATAAGGGGGTGGATTAGGGGCTGGTTACTCCGTAAATCCCGGGCCGGCTTTGATGCCCCTGCCGGGTTTGGCCGCCCAGGCCCCCAGTCAAACGGGCAGCCGGCTCTGCCACCTGGCTCAGCCTGCTCGTTCTGTTTGCTCATATGCGCTGATTAAACATGGCATGGCTTGCGTGGCTGCACCGGGCACCAGATGGCGCCGTGGTAGCTTTGCCCGAATGAGCAGGTGGAGGCGGGGCAGGCAGTGCTGGCTGACACTGGCACACATGGCGCGGGCACAGACCTCTGCCAACCTAAGAATGGCAGGGAGAACAGCAAACATTCCTGTCCCATAGTAAACTACTGTTCCTGCACACACACACTAACAGGGGTGTCTTTACTCCCCCATTCCCACAACATCTGATTCCTAACTCCTTCCATCCTCTTATGGCTCCGTGCGCTTTGTGTGCGACAGAGCTATTGCTGATTAATATTTGTTTTACCTCTTTTGGGACAGAGCAGGACCCAGCTGATCCTGGGAGACGTCCTAATCCTCACAAGATCCTTGCCAACAGGGGGCATCGTTTCATTCCCAACAGGGGGTCAAAATGTCTGTAATGAGACAGGCAGGGCAAACCGTCAAGTTTCACAGCTTAAAAGTGGCGAGTAAATGAGAAAGTAAAGTTAGGCTAACTTGCGGAGAATTTTCCCACAAATGTTTGGGATTTGAATATGAAACTTCAAGAGTTTGGGTTCTTGGAATCAAATGAAATTATTTTCACGTTCACTGAGACAAGTGAAGAACGGAACAAAGGAATTACTGTAGGTCGGGAGAGGATATTAAATTTGACATATGCTCTCTCTCTCTCTCTTACACACACATTGTGGCATTATAAACTGAGATGGATATGACAGGTGTACTTTGGATATATAAGAGAAAAACAAAGGTTGTGCTGTGTAATGTTTCAGGGGTTGTAAAAACACAGCTGTTAAGCCACACAAACTCCTTGGTTGTGGTCTATGGTTTATCCAACAAAGAAAAGTGCAGCAACATAATATAAAATGCTGGACAATTATTCATAGAATATTGACATCATATCAACTAGAGTCACAATCAAGCAGTGACACATAATGAAATAATACTTCTTAACCTCCTTCCCAAAAAGCTTGTTTCCAACTAAATGCCAGCACTTTGAAATATTAAAAATTACGCATATAAATATTTAATATATATTTATTTTAATATTAATTATATTAAACACTACACTTTTGCATACTAAAACACTTTTTTCAATTATTACTTTTTTTTTTTAATTGTATTTTTTTTATAAGTGACCCTGGACCACAAAACTATTCATAAGGGTCATTTTTTTTAAATTGAGATTTATACATCATCAATAAATAAGCTTTCCATTGATGTATGTGAGGATAGAACAATATTTGGCCAAAATACAACTATTGGAAAATCTGGAATCTGAGGGTGCAAAAAAATCTAAATATTGAGAAAATCACCTTTAAAGTTGTCCAAATTAATTTCTTCGCAATGCATATTACTAATCAAAAATTAAGTTTGTATATATTTATGGTAGGCAATTTACTAAATATCCTCATGGAACATGATCTTTACTTAATATCCTAATGATTTTTGGCATAAAAGAAAAATCGGTAATTTTTGCTACAAATATATCCATGCTGCTTAAGACTGGTTTTGTGGTCCAGGGTCACATAAATATGCTTTTCATATAAAAAGATATTTAAAATATTTTAAAAAAAATAATAACTATTCACAGCTTTCAGTATATTTTCTGCTTGTTATGATAATGGAGAAAAAGTAATACATAAATTTTAAATAAATAAAATTATATAATATTTTTTGTTTTTTCCAAAGTGAAAATCTGGATTCAGTCTGTCTAAATTTCATAAATAGAATTATTGTGCTTTTCCTTTGTGTGCAGTAGATGCAATACATGACCTTAATATAATTTATGCGCTTTAAGAGTACGAGTAGCCAAGCCATTTGTAATAATATGACACTGTTTGGATCATATCGTGAAAACGCTGCTATTTCACACACACCTGTAAATCCACAATGATATCTTCACTGCGGTGTGCCGCTGATATCCTTGGCTTTTAATGTGCTTATTTATATTTATGGCCAACTTCGCTTGACCCAGCAAAACAAGCGTGATGTCAAGAATGACCTGGCTTATTGAATGTGTGACTACAAGTCTAATGTGTGTTTGTGTGTGCGGTGCCTGACACGGAAGGCAGTCTGTGTGGGAGTGGGCCAAATGTTGGAAGCAGCTTTTAGCTCTCCATAAAGTTGTCTAATGAACGGCGCCAAACATCAGGACGGCCACACAAATTACTCCTCTCACTGCCAAATCCCTCTTTCACAGTTCAGCTTATTTTGTGCTTGAGCTGTTTGCTGATTTTCTTCATGTTTGTTTTTCCACTGCTGCCACAAAATGTCATTCATCTTATTTAAAATATATAATATAAATGATTAAAAGTATGCATAAAGAAAAGTATATATAGTATATATGTATACATAATATAATTCCCTGAGTTTGTTTTCAAAATATGCTCCAAATATATTTTGGAGGCACTGTATTGCTCAATTCATTTTCTGACACCAAAAACAAAATGCTTTTAGTTACTTTCAATATATTGTGCTATAAAAGGCAATATAATCATTAACAGCAATAAAAACAAACAAATATTATCAGTTGGTCCTAACACACAACCCTGAGGCATATCTCTGTCCCGTAATCGTATATGACAGGTTCTTTCACTCCCAGATTTCTTGACTTGATCTGCCATATCTCATACATTCATAGAGGGTTTTACATACTGTATAGGCCTATTCCCTTTTTCACTCCATTTGTGTTGTGATAAGAGCAACTTCCTGGATTAGAGAGGTAGCTGTGATGTCTCTCCAGAGAGCCTGTTTGTTTGGGTAAGACAGCTCGTTCATTACAACTCAGGATGGGGGAGGATGGGAAAGCAACCTGTCTCCCAGATACTGCAGGACCCGCGCCAACACTTGCATCAGATATCTGGCTCTTTATAGGATCGTTAGGATGCTGTAATGTGTTACCTAAACTATGACATTATTTCAGCTGTTTTGGCATTCGTTAAACTGATCTTAAATTTATTGAGCATTAGGGAGGGAGATAATGTGTGAAAATAACATTAAAAGAAGATAACATTAAATTTAAATCTTATAGAAAATCTAATGTTATTTTGAATGTTATTTCACACAATTATACCTGCTTTTACAAATACAAATAAATAAATAAATAAATAATTTACATGTCCCGAGGAAAGGAATTCATTTCAATTCTCAAATTAATTAGTAATAATAAAACAATGTTTAATTTTTTTCTTTCTTTCAGTATACTCAGAAATTAGTGTTGTTTGATCATAAAAACATAACTGAAGTCAAAAGTTTACATACACCTTGCAGAATCTGCAAAATGTTCATTATTTTACCAAAAAAATTTATTTAGTACTAAGCTGAATACGATATTTCACGTAAAAGATGTTTACATATAGTCCACAAGAGAAAATAATAGTTGAATTTATAAAAATGACCCTGTTCAAAAGTTTACATACACTTGATTCTTAATACTGTGTTGTTACCTGAATGATCCACAGCTGTGTGCGCGATTTTTTTAGTGAGAGTCCCCTGTTTGTCCTGAATAGTTAAACTGGCCGCTGTTCTTCAGTAAAATCCTTCAGGTCACATAAATCCTTTGGTTTTTCAACATTTTTGTGTATTTAAACCCATTCCTGTGTGATTTTTAGATCAACTGAGAGATGATATGCAACTATTACAGAAGGTTCAAATGCTCACTGATGCTCCAGAAGAAAACATGATGCATTAAAAAGTTTCAAAAGTTTTCACCCCTGGCTCTTAATTCATAGTGAGTCCTTCTGAAGCATCAGTGAGCATTTGAACTTTCTGTAATAGTTGTATATGAGTCCCTCATATGTTGTCCTCAGTGTAAAAAGTTGGATCTCAAAATCATATAGTCATTGAGGGTTCAAATATACAAAAATGCTGAAAAACCAAAGAATTTGTGGGACCTGAAGGATTTTTTTGAAGAACAGTGGTCAGTTTAACTGTGAAGGACAAACAAGGGATACATGAACAACTAATACTAAAAAAAAAAAAAAAAAAAAAACAGCTGTGGATTATTCAGGTAACAACACAGTTTTAAGAATCATGTGTATGTAAACTTTTGAACGAGGTCATTTTTATAAATTCAACTTATTATTTTCTCTTGTGGACTATATGTAAACATCTTTTATTTGAAAAATCTTACTAAACTAAAAATAACATCCATTTTGTATGATCCCTCTTATTTTGGTAAAATAGTTAACATTTTGCCATTTCTGCAAGGTGTATGTAAACGTTTGACTTCAACTGTATATGAATAAGAAATAAAAATGGAAAAACATATTATAGATTAGTGCTCTGAATACAAAATATTAGTATTATTACAGGTAAATCCTTTTACCTAATGATTATTTGGCAACATGCAGGGAATTCATTGATGTCTAAATGATTCCACATAATGTGAAATGTCTTCACCATGTTCCTCACTATTCCTCACTTCCAATCATGCAGGATTACTTTTAGGTCAGAATCATGCAGCCACATAATGAACTGCATTTTAACATTCTACATACACAAACAGAGAGCGGGAAAGAAAGATAAAGGAAGAAATTGAGTAAGGGTGAGGGTTTCATCTTTGCTCTGAATGCCACTTAATCCTTTAAATGCTTGTTATCAGCAAAGAAATTAGAAATCATCCTCTGACAACTCTACAGATGCTTGTGCTCATGTTAGACATAGACTATGACTCTAACTTGTCTTTTAGGCATAGCTGTTCAACGAAATGAGATGTGTAAAAAAATATATGTAAAGGTTATCGGCAAAAACATACTTGGAAGAACACCAGACAAAACTCAGGGTGGTGGTGAGGTGAGAAGGTGTTAAAAAATAACTCTGACTAACTGTACATACACTACAGTCTGCTATTGCATACCGTACTTTTGACACTTTAGGATTTGAAGGGTATCAAAATAGTGCCATTTGAGCCCCCTTAATCTACTGCCACATGCATGCCCTTTGACTCCTTATAAATGATAAAAGACAAATAAAGAAAGCACCTTAAAATCCATTGCTCAAGACAATAAGCACTTCCACAGTCCGCACAGCCAATCAATCCACAGCCCTTCCTCCACTGTGGCCAATCAGAGACGGGCCCCAGAGGTCACCTGGCTCAACAGGCTAATCCTAAATTTGGCGTGTAGATTAGTGTTCTCAGCCTCGCCGCCACTCACACCCAAGCCTGTTAAATCCCGAGGTAAACTCAGGAGCTGCCATAAGTGGGTAGTGTAGCCATGCAGAGTGGATTTAGCAAAATGGGATAATATTTGTTAGCGTCTTGCCAAAGGTGATTAAGGGAGGGGATAAACAGTAATGGGAGTGATTAGCTCTTTTCAGCCACTTTTGTGAAGAGCTTGAGGATCTGCGGATGACTTTGTAAAGCCTTGATCATTAATTGGATGGAATAGATCGACTGTGACATACCTTGTGGTGCCAGTTTACATAAGTTACCACATTAAGGTAGAGAGAAAAGTGCAAGTGCAAGATATATTGTTCCTAAACAATCCACTCAAATTGTACATCGCTTTTGAAAATAAGGCAGATGCAGATGACAAACCTGGGGAACTTTTTCACGAGACGCGAAATACGCACCAATAAGTACATATCACTGCAGTTTCCAAAAGAAAACAACGCTAGAGGAGGTAAAACAGTGAGCACTTTTAATCATTTTCATACACATTTAAGATTACACCTCCATATGATTCGTTTTCCGGTGTTATGACAAACATTACTACCTACCGATTATGCTACCAACACTGTATTTTTAATACAGTAAGGGTAGGTGTACACGACAGGGTAGCACAAATGGACACAACACCAGATATAAGCTTGCTTGGTATCTCAGGCGGCACGGAATTGGACTTAGGATGTGGAATCCTTGGGTACGAATCCTGTGAAAAACATGACTCACGATGAAAGAGCTGAAAGATGAGAGATCAAAAAACAAGCTAAAGTGGCATGCTTGAGACTGCATTTTTACATCACATTTGCTTTTGCTCCTATCGGGTAGGTTTAAGTGTAATGCAGATGGTACAATATTTTAAAACGTCAAATACATAATTTTTACTGCCTATTAGATTGTGTTTTATTAACGTCTACACCTACCTCAACCTTAAACCTCTCCCTTTCAATAATGCAAAAACAGTAATTACTGTACGGTATATCTGTCTAGCCTTATGTACGTTCATCTGATTCAGGGAAAAAAACAAACCACTCAGTGGACATTTCTGTTGGAAACTGCAGTGATATGTAGTTATTGGTACATTTTCGCCATGAGACCAGGTATTCATTTAAGTCGATTTGTTTAGAAACACTAATTCAATAAAAAATTAAACACGTGAATGTTTAATTGAGTGAGCCACTGAATCATTGAGTCAACTGATTTATTTAAAACACTGATTCATCAATTTGTAGCAGTGAATGAAGTACAAGTACAGTATGGAGTACCACAAGGCTCAGTACTAGGACGGCTGCTTTTCACGCTTTATATGTTACCCTTGGGAGATATCAACAGGAAACATGGTGCTAGCTTTCACTGTTATAGCCAACAATACACTGCCAATAGCCAACAATACATTGTATGGGTCAAAATTAGTGATTTTTCTTTTATGCCAAAAATCATTAGGATATTAAGTAAAGATCAAGTTCCTACCATAAATATTTCAAAACTTAATATTTGATTAGTAATATGCATTGCTGAGATTTCAGATACTCAAATAGTTGTATTTCAACCAAATATTGTCCTATCCTAACCACAGATCAATGGAAAGCTTATTTGTTCAGCTTTCAGATGATGTATAAATCTCATTTTCCAAAAATTGATCTTTATGACTGGTTTTGACCAGGGTCACATATTTTCTTTGCGACCTGATGAAACATACCAATTTGCAAAACTAATGGAATGCATACTGGATATAAAAAACTGGATGACTAGTACTTTCCTGTACTAGTCTGCAAAAAAAAACAACAAAAAAAACCCAGAGGTATTAACTATTGGACCAAAAACTTCCACAGTCTAACACTTGATGGCTGCTCTGCAAATTCATTCAGGAATTAAATGTGGTTGAGTCACTGAATCATTTATTCAACCAATATGTTCAATAAAAATATATTTTTTCAATAATAATTTGTCCAAGTGCTTAAAAATTATTACAAAAAATAATTTGAGAAATAAAAGTGGGCTAAAATATTACAGATAAGCATTTCAGATCTAAAACATTAATATTACTACAGGTAAATCCTTCAATCTAATGACTGTGAAATTATTTGACAACATGGAGGGAATTAAATAAACTCCAAATTATGTGAAATGTCTTTATCATAATCCACACTTTCAGTGATGTAGGACATCTGGAGATTCTTTCTGTAGATTACCTTGTTAGCTAGCATCCAGACACAGTGTTTATGAGTGAGTCACTGAATCATTACTTCAAACAGATTTGTTCAAAAACACTTTTCATTTAAGAATGAAAAATATTTGACCACTGAATCATTCATTCAATAGATGCAACAGTTCTGCTGTGGATTCCTTTAATGTCTTGTTTATTAAACTGTCTCTTGTGACATTGCTTAATTTTTATGAAAGATCGTATTCAGTATAGTGGTTATATAGTAGCAATGGACCAAGTGGTCGCTGCAGGTGGCAGTGTTAACCTTTTTTGGTACAGGCCGGCAAGAGAGAAACCGAGAGAAGAGAGAGACAAAGTAAGCTTTAGTTCCGTCTGGATCTCATTACTAGCCTCAGCCCCGCAGGGAGAAATGAATTAAAGTAATGAAAAGTAACAATAATAATAACAAAGATTATCTGCGTCATCGTGCTTATCAAAACAGAAGTAATGGAGATTTGGGTTTGCGGGCAGAAACAAACAACCACCAGCTTCGGTCTGTAAGAAGACTATATAGATAGAAGGACAGAGGGGCTTGCTTTTCCTTCTCTTGTGGTGATGTGTGGAGGAGGGGACGGGGATCTTTGTTATTCCAGCAGAGTTCATGCCCGAGTCAAACTTGGGCCAGTGGGCCGGTCGCACGCTACACTCATGAGTGGGGAATCTGAGGGAAAGGGGCAGGTTACAGAAAGGTGAGGAGCACTGAAAAAGATAAGAAGGCATGTTGGGGAGATATGAAGGAGGGAAGGGGAGGAATGATCTGTGGTGTTTGGTCATCACTGACCCCTGCATACTCAATAGCAGCTCGAGGGTCATGACTTCAGGAATGCTGGGAGGGGAAAATGATCTGACAGGATGGCGACCCTATGCTACCCCAACACGTGTCAGCTGTCCCAGAGTGAAAAAACATATGATCGAAATATCTTTCTATGTGCATAAATCCAAAAATCAGGTGTTGCGCAAAAATTCTTTATTGTAATATGATTTTTTCAATTATATTTCCACAACAATTTAAAAGTTTAGGGACTTTTTTTAATTTTATTAATTAACAAGTCTGTTATACTCACCAAACCTGCATTTATCTGATTAAAAAATAGAGTAATATTGTGAAATATTAGAATAGATTTAAATTTTATCATATTTAAAAATGTAATTTATTCCTGTGATGGAAAAGCTGAATTTTCAGCATCATTACTCCAGTCTTCAGTGTCACAGATATTATTCAAATACGCTTGTGCTCAAGAAACATTTCTTCTTAAAAAAAAAAAAAAACAGAAGAAAGATCATAAACATATGTATGGTCACTTTTACTCAATTGAATGCATCCTTGCTGAATAAAACTATTAATTTTGTTCTTTTTCTTTTTTTTGACATATAGTTTTGAATACAATATAATAACATTTCACTCCACTTATGTTACCTCAAACATCCTATATTTGATTAAAACCTTGATTAAAATCTGTCATCTGTCCAAAAATATTAGTGTCTTAAAGACCAATACCAGATAACTGGAAAGGCGGATGATGAGAATACATCTATGAGATAAAGAGGGAGCCTGTCACACCCCTCTCTGAAATTGTTCCTACCACTTTATCAAATTTCCCCTCTGACTGAACAACATTACACATTACTGTCTGTGTCTCACCGGGAAGTTATGAGAGTAACTTGAGAAACCGTTATGTGTACTGTATGTGTGTGTGTGTTTCGTAGAAAGAAATGTGAAAGAGCAGAAGCAGACGGCACAGGCTGTAGCAGGAAGCAGCAGGGTCAGCTTCAGTGTTTTCACAGACACAGAGACGGCAATGTGTGTGTGTGGACAGAGAAATAGGAGAGCTTTGGTGGAATTGCTCAAACGTTGATATTAGGTTATGTCCCTGGAGGACAAGACATTCTTTTTAAACAGAGAAGATTACGTATACAGAAATATTACTCACACTGTCATCATATATGTAGTGTAAACACAATGTATGACAGCAAAAATTAAAATTAAATGCTCCACTGCTCTAAAACAAACTCTCTACAGCCACCCCTCGACTATTTTTAATGCTCTATTAAAAAAGATAAATAATAAAATAAACTAAACAAATTATTGTGCAACAGATATGAAAAATTGCTTTTAAAGGAAAAATGGAAAACGGAAAAACTTTTTTGTCTATAAAAAATAAAATTAAATGGAATCATTTAAAATGAAATGATAATAATAATAATAATAAATATAATAATAATGATTTGCCTAATAGAAATAGACATATATATATATATATATATATATATATATATAATATAACATACACTACCAGTCAGTAGTTTTTGAACAGTATGATTTTTAATGTTTTTCAAAAGAAGTCTCTTCTGCTCACCAAGCCTGCATTTATTTGATCCAAAGTACAGCAAAAGTAGTTACATTTGGAATATTTTTACTATTTAAAATAACTGTTTTCTATTTGCATATATTTTATAATGTAATTTATTCCTGTGATTTCAAAGCTGAATTTTTAGCATCATTACTCCAGTCACATGATCCTTCAGAAATCAATCTAATATCCTGATTTGCAGCTCAAAAAAAAAAAAAAACATTTATTATTACGTTGAAAACAGCTAAATAGTTTTTTTTTCAAGTTTCTTTAAATAGAAAGAAGAACAGCATTTATCTGAAATAGAAATCTTTTGTAACATTAATGTCTTTGGCATAATTTTTGATCGATTTAAAGCATCCTTGCTAAATAAAAGTACTAATTTCTGTCATTTTTTATAATTTAAAAAAAAAAAAATTATACTGACTCCAAGCTTTTGCACCATATAAAATGATTTCTGAAGGATCATGTGACGCTGAAGACTGGAGTAATGATTCTGAAAATGTAGCTTTGATTACAGGAATAAATTACATTTCAAAATATTCAAACAGAAAATAGTCATTTTAAATAGCAAAAATATTTTTTAAATTATTTATTATATTATTTATCAAATAAATATACTTTTTGCAGAAAATAGTTCTTTCTAAACAAAAATTTACTGGTTTTTCATTTAAAATTATTATATTATTTATATTTTTATAGATGTCTATTCTAAACCATTATTTTTTTTAAAACAGTTTATAATGTAATATAATATAATATAATATAATATAATAATATACTCTCTCATTATGCGTTAACATACCTTGCTATAGATTATCTGTACCTGCTGATACAAACCCCATTTGTCATTCCAAATTAATTACCCTTGGTTTAACTCTGAAAATGAACTAGCACTAAATTGACATACAATTCAATCTTTTAAGTCTTATTATTCAGAGCACAGCACTGGCTCATTGCAAATTCCAAGAGCAGATTTGCCACGCCGATGCATATTCATATGTTTAACGTACAGACATGCATCCTTAATGCTCCAACCTCCTGCAGAATGCAGTCAACTCATTAATATTATGTGCCGTGCATTTCAAAATAACCCAACTCATCTAATTAAGATCTGCGCCCTGTGGAGAACAATAATGTGAAATGATTATTAGTGCTGTTGTTGTTATTATTAACAATATTTTTGCATGAAAACAAATAGGTGCAAACCTATTTGCAAGATTCAGGTTTAAAATTAATTTAAGAGAAAATCTAATTATTTAAATTAAAAAAAAAATATAAAAATATATATATATATATACACTACAAGCTGACACAAATCAACGGTAACAACCTCTATGAGGAGATCCATTTGCTTATATTTAAATATGCAAAACCTTGTCAACTGAGTATTTATTATAAATAGTCACAGACATGGTTTACTCCATTTGACCTTTAAAGTCAACATTACAGACAGCTCTTGAGTGTATAGTGGGGAAAAGTCTCTAAACTGAAGCGGACATGCAAACAGAAGCCCAACTCATTATAAGATTTACAATGGTGTAAATTATAGCCAACACATCATAAACACTCTAAAAGTCACTTAAACCCTTTTAAGCACATCTGAACCATCACGTGCATCAAAAAAAATTGCATCAGCACACAAACAGACAACGCAACACCTTGGCAGACTGCACGGCGGGACGGAAGTTAACGCGAAAAGGAGCGAGGGCATGGGAAAATGAGATCCATCAGGCCCAGCCTTACCTTCATCTTTATCTCAATGACGTTAAATAAATAACATTAGCCAGCCAACGGGGCCGGAACTGCAAACGAGAGACAACTAGTATAAATACGGACACATGGCTAGGCAAAGATGCGTAGGTAACGTGCCAGGCTTGTTTATAAATTATTAATGATTTTCCCCTTGTCATTTCAAATGGGGAGCAAGGAAGGAGGGGCGGTGCACTCCTCAAACAGATTTCCAATTTATTCCTCTGTAGTTTGTCCGTCAACCCTCCCTCTGACAACATAATCCTGGCTAATCCGCCGTGTTCACTTTCCCTTGTTGGCTCTCATGCAAAAGCGCTCAGGCAAATCTCGCTACCTGTCAGTCAAAAGCTTGCAAAGACACAAACACAGTTAGGGAGGCTGCCAGTCGCTGTCCGTCGAAACACGCACGTGCGTCGGACCAACATATTAAAATGGCTCCCCCATTCTTAGCCTGCTATAGGCTTAACCCCTCCATCCTTCTTTGTAATCCACTGTAAACAAGCTAAGGCTGGATGACTGAACCAAGTCTAACTGTATGCTCTAATATACAGTAACCTTATGAACCAGCGCTGCGGGCGTGAGGGAGGGACCCCGGGGCACTGACAGCTCTTAATCCTCACTGGCTGGTGAAGACTGACCCCACTGTCCCTCCACCTGCCAACTTCAATTAAGAGTTTTCCTCATTGCTTGTGCGCATTGCTCGCATCCAGAAAAGTTACACATTTCAGGCTGTCAAATAGTAACAATAATAAAAAAAGAAAACTACTCACGTTAAATCCAGTCGTGAATTACAGTACAGCATCTATCAGGTATTTTGACTCAAAAAAATCATGAGAGTGGAAGTTCCTTCCAAAACCAGCAGACGAAAAGGTTGCTTTCCAAATAGCATATGGAAAGATAAAATCTGGGATAATGGACTTCTTGGAACTGTTCAGGCAAAGTGACAATGTGACGTTTTCTTGCTCTTTTCTTGTGGGTGTTTTTTTCTGTCCTTTTTAGGGGGATTGTATGTGTGTTTTTAGGGGGGTAATGGAGGTTGGGGGAGAACAGGAGAGGGAGGGAGCAGATAAAGTGCGTCCAAACGCCTCCTCTCGTGATAGTACTGTTTTGTCTCATTAGCGGGGCGATGCTGTACAGGATTAACAGGTGGAAGACTGAAAAACTGAATTTTGGCATCTAAAATACATGTACACCACGGTTTAAAAGTTTGGAATCAGTAAGAACGTTTTTTAAAGGTATTAATCATTTTACTTAGCATGGATGAATGAAGAGAAAACAGCTAAATTAAAATTTGATATCTAAGGTATATACATTGCCGTTCAAAAGTTTGGGATTAGAATGACTTTTGCTGTTTTTTAAAAAAAAAGTCTTTTATGCTCACCAAGGCTGTATTAAAAATGCAGAAAAAAAATAATATTGTGAAATATTATTGCAATTTAAAATAATTGTTTTCTGTTTTAATATAGTTTAAAATATAACTTATTCCTGTGATGCAAAGCTGAATTTTCAGTAGTCATTACTCCAGTCTTCAGTGTCACATGATTCTTTCTGATATGAAATTTCTGATATGCTGATTTATTATTAATATTGGAAACTGTGGGCTTAATATCTTTTTGGAACCTCTGATATTTTTATCGGATGAATAAAAAGTTAAAAAGAAAAAAATTCATTTAAAAATATAAATCCAGCAACTTCCACCAACAACAAAGTCTTTACAATCACGTTTTGGCAATTTAACATCCTTGCTCAAAAAAAGTATTATTTCTTTCAGAAAAAGAAATTAAAAAATGTAAATTTTCAAAGAAGATTTTTCAGAGTGAAGGAAACTGTATGTGTATGGCTACGCAAATAATAATAAATAAATAAATGAAACAAATAAATAACATAAAAGATGAAATAGAAATGAAACAAATATACTAACAATAAAATACAATTTTAAAATAGTGAAAGATAAAATAAAAATGAAATAAAATGCAAACAAACAAACAATAAATAAAATAAAAATGGAACAAATAAAAATACTAAAAATAAATACAATTTAAAAATAACAAAAGATAAAATAAAAATGAAACAAAAACAAACCAGCAAACAATAAGTAAATAAATGAAATATATAAAAAATGAAATAAATAAATAAATAAATAGCAAAAGATGAAATAAAAACAAAAATTCTAAAAATAAATAAATACAATTTAAAAATAATAAAAGATAACATAAAAATGAAATAAAAATACAATCAAATAAACAAACAAACAATAAATAAAAGGGAACTTTGAACTTTCTATTTATTAAAGAATCCTGAAAAGTATCACAGTTTCCAAAAAAAAAAAAAAGCACAACTGTTTTTAACATTGAAAAATAAATCAGAATATTACAAATCTATGATCTGAAGGATCATGTGACACTGAAGACTGGAGTAATGGCTGATGAAAAATCAGCTTTACATCACAGGAAGAAATTATATTTTAAAGTATACTAAAATAGAAAAATGTTAAATTGCAATATTATTTTGCAATATTACTGTTTTCTGTATTTTTGATCAAATAAATATAAATATAAATAAATATATTTTGTCCAAATAATAATATTTTTTTGCAGCAAGGATGCAAAAATTAATCAAAGTTTCAGTAAAGACATTTATAATTTCACTAAACATTGCATTTCAAATAAATACTGGTCTTTGTAACTTTTTATTTATCAAAAAAGCATCATGTCACTTTAAAGCAATTGGACTTAGAGCAGCCACACACATTTCCTCGTTACTCAAGACTGACCCCCACAAGGGAATGTTTATCTCTGTGTGTGTGGCCCAATTTCACATACTATTGTGATGTGGGAAACACAACACAGATATATATATATATATATATATATATAATGATTTCTGAAGGATCATGTGACACTGAAGACTGGAGTAATTATGCTAAAAATTCAGCTTTACAACACAGGATTAAATTACATTTTATAATCAATTGTCCTCCAGTCATTTAAAATAAAAAAGGTTTTTTTTTCACAGTAGTGTAATATATGTTTCATAATATAGTATAATTTAGTATAATATAAAATAATTTATTTTAAAATATAGTAATGTACATTACTTTAAAAATATACTTTTTTAAAAAAAATATATATAACAATTTAGACAATTCAGATACATTGAAAAGGAAAGGTACTTGGGTGAGGCCCGTCTATTCAGGTGGGAACTATTTTTTGTTAATTTTTTTTTTTTCGTAAGGATGTACAGTATGTCTGGTTTCTATGAACCTTCAGCTCCTTCTAACTCTCTTGTCTTTCCTCTCCGGCCTGCTGTGGGAAAACTCAGAACAAATATGTCCTCCACTTCAGAGCTTGAGATAAAGCTGATCACTGGAGGCGGACGACGAGCGAGTGTTGATCTGTCCTGTGAGGACTGTGGGACGGTGTATGAGTAGGGGGATGGAGAACTGGATCCAGAGGCTTGGGTGAACATGACACACGGCAGATAAAGGCTCTCTAGTGGGTTAACACCCGCGCTTGTCTCACGGATTGCCCCGAGAAGCCCTCTTTAAGGCCCTGGCATCCATCCCGATAGCATGACCCAAAGCGCTTCATGTTTTTGTCCTAGAAAGAAGCGCTTGCAGTTTGGCAAAGGAGGGGCTTTCAAAGGAGACAGGCTCTTGTGTAAAATCTGCTGCTAAGGGTTGAGGTGTTAGGAAAACCCTTGAGGATTAATAGCCCTGATGTGGGATCCACAGAGGATATGCACAATATCAAAAAGGCAGTCCAAACAGTAGTTGCATATGATATTTGAAATGACAGGGATGTAATACCTGCTGACAGTAGATTAAGAGCCAAATACTCCACTCAGACAGCTGGCAGACATACAGCTGAGTACAAGTCAGTTTTGTACAGAGGAATTTAGCGAAACTTTTTGCAGGAAAATTCTACGTAATACGTTTCAGCTGGCTCAATCATATCTCAGCTAGATTTGTTTGCAACATTTAAGCATTTGGATTTTTCAAAAAATTTCTCAGAGTGAAGGTAAATGTAGGTTTATATAACTACACACATAAATAAAAATAAATAAATGAAAGAAAACATAAATAAATAAAAATTTAAATAACAAAATATCAAATAAATAAAAAAAAAGAAATATAACAATAAAGATGAAGTAAATAGATAAATAAATATAATGTACAATTTAAAAATAAAAGATCAAATAAATAAATTAATTAATAAATAAAATTAAAAAACAAAAGATCAAATAAATAAATAAACAAATATAAATAAATACATAAAAATGCTAAAAATAAATAAATACAATTTCAACATAAAAAGATATCACATAAATACATAAATACATTTTTCAAATAAAAAGATAAAATCAATTAATACATTTTAAAAACAACAAAAGATAAAATAAATTAATTAATTAATACAATTAAAAACAAAAGATCAAATAAATAAATTAACAAATATAAATAAAAATGCTAAAAAATAAATACAATTTTAAAATAAAAAAAATCTAATAAATAAATATTTTTTAAAATAAAAAAATAAAAAAATATATAAATACAATTTAAAAAATATCAAAAGATAAATAAATAAATAAAATACTAAAAATAAATAAATACAACTGTAAAATAAAAATATCAAATTAATAAATTAAATTTAAAATAACAAAAGATCAAATAAGTACATAAATAAACCAAAATTTATAAATAAAATAAAAAGTAAAACATATCAAATTAATAAATTAAATTCAAAAATACAAGATCGCCTAAACAAACAAACAAACAAACAAATAAATAAATAAATTAATTAATTAATTAATACAATTTAAAAATAACAAGAGATCAAATAAATAAATAAATAACTTATAACTTATAAATAACAGTTAAAATAATAAAAGATTGAATAAATAAATAAAAACAAATCAATAAAACGCTAAAACTTAATAAATACAATTACAAAAAAACAAATAAATTAATAGATTAAATCTAAAAAACAACAAAAGATCAAATAAATAAATACAATTTAAAAATATGAAGAGATCAAATAAATATAAAGAAATAAAATGTAAAATAACAAAAGCTCAAATAAATAAATAAAAATAAATAAATAAATACAATTTAAAATAACAAAAGATCAAATAAATAAATAAATTAATAAATACAATTATACAATAACAACAGAATAAAAACAGATATGATACTACCTGTTCTGCGAATGTCAATCTACATAGCATTATGAATTCATTCTCTCAGTTTAAATGTAAATATACTTACAGAGATAGTTTTTAATCCAGAATAACATCTTCAAGTGCAACCTGGGATTTTCTACAACATCATCATTTATGTAAATAGCTCCTGTGATGCTCAAAAAACGAAGCCATGAGATCTTAAAACAAAAGAGGGAAGGAAAAAAGAAAAGGCGATAAAAAAAGTGAGTGATGGCGATGGTATTTCAGGCAGCAGAAGGCCGCTGTCAACACATGTTTGCCTGGCTTTACATAAATAGGGTAATAAATAGATCGATCACTCGCAGCCTAACAGATTTCATGTCACTTTAAAGCAATTGGACTTAGAGCAGCCGCACACATTACCTCATTACTCAAGACTGACCCCCACAAGGGAATGTTTATCTCTTTGTGTGTGGCCCAATTTCACATACTATTGTGATGTGGGAAACACAACACAGAAAAGATCAAACAAAAGCAGACAACACAATAAAAATAATCCATGAGAGTCACAGAAATTTTTCTGAAAACAACTATATGAAATTATTTTACAATATATTCCAGTCACAGAAAAGCATAATAGTACATGATTAAGATTAAGCAATTTACAATCAGCACACATACTGAAAAAAATAAGTGGTGAAGCGGCCTTATAAAGGGAAGATGTCACATCCATATTTAGACCCCAAGTGTCTCCTAACACACAGCTGTTATAAAACACAAATTTGTTGGATAATCCTGCAAAGCCTGGGATGGACAGACCACAGCATTGCTGGTCCCGCCAGTGCTCATAAAATAAATACCAGCAGGAGTGTGAAGGCAGTCCATAGTGGAGCGCAGTTATATTTAGGTAAGGACATGAAAGAAGCTGATCCCTTAACAAAATAACGGGCAGAGGTGCTAATCTCCAACTGGGGAGTCAATATTGTTGATGCCTGGTGATGTACGAGTGAGAGGCCACAACCGCCGCAGCGAAGACAAGTTCCTGCCACGCTTTATGTTTTTAAATGGAGAGCGTTCTCGTGTTGTCAGGAGGATCTGTCACTCACTTTGAGCCTTTGATAGGGTGTCAATCTGTTTCATATAGAGTGTGTACCGTGAAGCCCATCTGTGCACTTGATCTTTTAAAGCTGTGCCACTATTTTATTTGACAAAATTCATTCTGCTTCAGCTAAAGCTTTAGATGATGGAGCACATGAAAATAAAATAATAAGAATAATTTAACATTTTTGGAATATATATATATATATATAAATGTAATTTTCGTTTAGTTTAACTTGATGTACTAAAATAGACAAAACATAAATATTAAGTAAAAAAAAACCTATACAGAAAAAAAAACAAGAAAAATGTCAAAAACACACAAAATTTTAAATTCATTTATTTAAATTTATTCAATTCTAGAAATTATTTAGAAATTATCAATTAATATTAATTATACTAAAAACTATACAGAAAAAAAAACCAAGAAAAATGTCAAAAACACACAAAATTATTAAAACCATGATATTAAGGACTTCTTTAATAACAAATACATTTTAATTAAGAAAGAAAAAAAATAAATAAATAAATAAATAAATAAATAAAGTATTTCTTAGAACATTGACAGGTTTTCCATTTTAGAAACCATTTAAACTTCACTATATTTGCTTGGTTATGATATTAATGAGTAATGGGATGGTAATATTCAGGACTTTTTTCACCAATAAATAATGAAATAAATTACACTTAAGAAGTAAAATATATAAAATAAAATAAAATAAAATATATATAATTATATATATAATTTATAATTTATTTTACTTCTTAACTGTAATTTATTATATATATATATATATATATATATATATACACACACACACACACACACACACATATATTTAAAGATTAAGAATCTATATAGAAAAAAAAAAACTAAGAAAAATGTAAAAAACACAAAAATACTAAAATAAAATAAGTAAAAAAAAAATCTAAACAGACAATACAGAAATGAAAAGTAATTCAAAAAATTTAATTTATTTTGAAACGTAATAAAAATAAATAAATACTGTTATAGTATTTCTGAAATGACTACTGGGATAGTAATATTAAGGACTTCTTTTACCAATAAATAAATTACAACTACAAACTAAAAAAAAAAAAAAAAAATAATTGAAATATTTATTAGTATATTGACAGGTTTTTTGTTTTAGAAATTATTTTAAATTTTACTATATTTGCTTGGTTGTGACTGTAATTAATTAATTAAAAAAAAAAAACAACCCTATACAGAAATGTCAAAAACACACAAAATTACTAATGATACAGAAATACAGAAACAACAACAACAACAACAACAACAACAACAACAACAACAACAACAACAACAACAACAACAACAACAACAACAACAAAACCTATAATAATATCTGTGAAATAGCTAATGGGATGGTAATATTAAGGACTTCTTTTAATAATAAATATATTTCAACTAAGAAGAAATAAATAAATAAATAAATAACAAATTCATGAAAATGTAAAAAAAAAATAAATGAATAAAATCAAAACAGAAAACACAGAAACAAAAAGTAATTAAAAATAAAAATCTGAAATATTTCTTAGTACATTGACAGGTTTTCCAAATATCTATATTTGCTTAGTTGTGATACTGCAATAAAACACAATTAAAAATAAAATGCACTAAAAGATTTCCATCTTTACTCAGTATTTTACTTAAAGAAAAAATATTTAAAGTAAAATGTACTGCAGAGGCATGGAGAAAGCGTAAATGAATCTGGGGTGAAAAGTTAGGTGTGTGTGGAAAAGAATGACAGAATGAGATGTGTGTTGATAACACGAGTGAGCAGTCATGTGTAGGTTCTCTCCTTGTGTTGATAAAACATACACACTGGGTCATGTAATGGTCTAGATATGTTCACAGGATGGATCTCAGACTGTAATGGATGGTGCTTGGGAGAGTGTGGAACCAGAATAGACGTCCTACACCTCCCTGTCGACCATCCTAATCTTACAGTCAAATGTTCAAAGTGACTTTTACTCTAGAGACAGACGGTAGCAAACCATTCATCCTTAAGTTCTTCATTACAGCTTCTCTTTCAACTTTTACCTCTTTAAACTCAAACCATGAAATCTTTACTTTTATTATTACAAAACTGGCAAGGTTAAATAGTGTAGTGATTATACTTGTTGTAATAGTCATGTCTGTTTGTTTAAAGACTGTGAGGATCCAAAGAGCGGCCTAGTGTTATTGAGACATCGGGAATAAGGGTGAGAGCGGTAAGACTTCATGAGGACAGGTCAAATTGAAACCAGATGTAGGCAGAACCTTATACACTGAAGGAAGACTAGAAGAGAAGAACCAAGAAGAAAAGAAACACACTTAAAAAGAGATCAGCTACTGAGGGAGACAAAAAAGAGAAAAAAAAAAGTATCTTTTGGACCAGAAATTAAAGGAATAGTTCACTAAAAAAAAACATATCCCAACCCAAATGCATTTCATAGTAAATTGCGTTTGTCACTGTACAAGTTATATTTTAAAGGACCAGGACTATTATAAGAAACTACAAAAAATATATAATAATAATAATAATAATAATAATAATAATAATACAAAAAAACAGTTTCAATTGATAAAAACAAAATATATATATATATATATATATATAAGAAATTAATAATAATAAAAAAAACTGAATTTAAAAAAATTCTAAAAACAAATAAAAAACAAATAAAAATTAATAAAAACTATATAGACATTAAAAACAATAAATAACAAAGTTATATTGTTATATTGTAAACTACAGGACTATTATAGAAAACTATAATAAATAAATAAATAAATAAACTTTAAATAAATAAATAAATAAATAAATAAACTGAAATTGCACCGTTTAACTCAATGTATTAAAGCAAATAAAACAAATAAAATTTAATAAAAACTATATAGACATTAAAAATAAAAAAAAAACTTTAAATAAATAAAAAACTGAAATTTCATTGTTTAACTTCATGTATTAAAGCAAATAAAAAATAATAAAAACTGTATAGACATTAAAAACAATAACTAATAAAGTTATGTTTAATTTAGTAAAAGGACTAGGACTATTTTAGAAAACTCTAAACAACAAAAACAAACAAACAAACAAAAAAACTAAAATAATTTAAAAAAATGAAATTAAATTGTTTAACTTGATGTATTAAAGCAAATAAAACAAATAAAAATGAATAAAAACTATATAGACATTAAAAACAATCAATTATGAATTTATATTGTAAAGGACCCGAGACTATTACAGAAAACTATTGTAAAAAAAAATAATAAATTTAAAAAAAAAAAAAACTATTTAAAATAAATAAATAATAAAAAAGGACGTATTAAAACAAATAAAAATGAATAAAAACTATGTGGACATTCAAAACAATAACTAATAAAGTCATATTGTACAGGACTATTCTAAATATATTTTTTAATATATTAGATAAAATTAAAGCCCTGAATTTCATAGCTTAACTTGATGTATTAAAACAAATAAAACAAACAAAACAATAACTAATAAAGTTATATTGTAAAGGACCAGGATTATTATAGAAAACAAAGAAACAAACAAAAAAAGCATACAAAATAAAATAAATACTATACTTTAAATAAATAAATCAATGAAATTTCATAGCTTACCTTGATGTATTAAAATAAATAAAAAATAATAAAAAATATATTAAAAACCATATAGACACAAAAAATTAAATACAAAAAAGAAAAAAAACAAACAAAAAAAAAACAAATTTAAAATATATAAAAACTAACTGGATAAAAGGTCATACTTAGGACCTAACTTGCCAAATGAAACATTTTGATTATAAAAAAAAAAAATAATAATGTCTGAAATGTTTCTTATTACACTGACAGTTTTGTATTTCATTTTCAGTTTAACATAAATGAAAACGACATACTGTAAATACATTAAATTCCTGTTGGATGTTTATGTCTGCTTCATATACGTTTAAAAATATTTGCTGGCTATTTGCCCTTAGTATAAATAGACACTCCATTAAAAATATTTAGATAAACACAGAACGAGAGAGAAAAAAATCAGTTTAATATTTCACACTGATGAATTATCACATAAATCATTTTTCTGAAAGTAGCTAATTATTAACATTAATGTAAACCACAATGATGTGGAGGAGTGATTTTGCACCTCGCTTAGTGAAGTGTGAACAGAAAAGATTATCGTGTCCAAACTCTGCGTATGTACATGAGTGGGAGAGAGATGTGTAAGAGGTAAAGGGAATGTACCAGCCCTCTTCATACACTAACAAAAGAGACGTCCATGAATCTAACTGGGGATGACGCCACAAAAGTGAATGGTATTTTAAAAGGGGCATCGATAACGTGGAGCAGTTCTGCCGCTCTACCTGATAGTGAAGAATAAATATCACTCGCTTTCTTTTCTTCCTCCTTTCATTAGGCGACTGGTTATTCTCTCAGTGGTGCAAGCAAGGGAATATATCAAGTGGCTCCACTGAGTTTATACGATTATATCATTAGTTATATATGAGAGTGTACAAAGGAGTTTCAGGAGTACATCGACGTTCAGTAAAGTGAATTAAAGTGTATATTCATACATGTACGTGCGGCTGTGCATTATGTATAAACTCAGAACACTGTCTAGTGTCGGCTTTCAAATCCACTCTTGAAAAAAGTCACTTTCCTTCCCACAGCGAGGCATAAAATACACTTGCCGTAATAAACATGTCAGACCATGGCACTAAAATTGAAATGTGTGCTCATTTGTTTCACATATTCATAACAACATGCTAATTAAAAACATACATTTCATTTAGGCTTACTGTAAGAAGTGTATGGATATGTATGAATGGATGATTTACACTGTAGGCATATTTACCTTGGAATATTTAATTGTTACCTACATGGCAAGCATTGTTAATAACATTATTATACATAAGCATTCATTATATCATGAGGACTATTACAGAAGGTTCAAATGCTCACTGATGCTTCAGAAGGAAACACAATGCATTAAGAGCAAGGGGTGAAAACTTTTGGAGTTTGACGATCAGGGTAAATGTAACTTGTTTTGTCTTCTGGGAAACATGTAAATAAGCATTCATTATATCATGAGGACTATTACAGAAGGTTCAAACGCTCACTGATACTTCAGAAGGAAACACGATGTATTAGGAGCCAGGGGTGAAAACTTTTGGAGTTTGAAGATCAGGGTAAATGTAACTTATTTCGTCTTCTGGGAAACATGTAAATAAGCTTTCATTATATCATGAGGACTATTATAGAAGGTTAAAACGCTTACTGATGCTACAGAAGGAAACACAATGTATTAAGAGCCAGGGGTGAAAACTTTTGGAGTTTGAAGATCAGGGTAAATGTAACTTATTTCGTCTTCTGGGAAACATGTAAATAAGCTTTCATTATATCATGAGGACTGTTACAGAAGGTTAAAATGCTCACTGATGCTACAGAAGGAAACACAATGTATTAAGAGACGGGGTGAAAACTTTTGGAGTTTGAAGATCAGGGTAAATGTAACTTATTTTGTCTTCTGTGAAACATGTATGTATCTTCTGTAGCTTCTGAAGGGCAGTACTAAATGGGAAAAAAAAGGATATTAAGACGAAAAATGTACATGCATCTTTATTCTTTCTAAAAGTTTTCACCCCCCAGCTCTTAATACATGTTTTTTTCCTTCGGAAGCATCAGTGAGTGTTTCAATCTGCTTTAATAGTTACATTTGAGTCCATCTGTTGTGAAAACATGGATCTCAAAATCATACAGTCATTGTTGGAAAGAGTTCAAATACACAAAAATGCTAAAAAACCAAAGAATTTGTGTGACCTGAAGGATTTTTCTGAAGAACAGTGGGCAGTTTAACTGTTCAGGACAACAAAGAATCATGAACAACTATCACTAAAAAAAAAAAAAAAAACACAGCTGTGGATCATTCAGATAACAACACAGTATTAAGGAACAAGTGTATTTTGAACGGGGTCATTTTTTAAATTCAGCTATTATTTTCTCTTGTGGACTATATGTAAACGACTTCTATGTAAAATATCTTATTCAGGTCAGTACTAAATAAAAATAACATGCATTTTGTATGATCCCTGTTATTTTGGTAAAATAATTCACATTTTACAGATTCTGCAAGGTGTATGTAAACTTTTGACTTTATCATATGACACTGCACAGTATATCTGTTTATTGTATTTATGATCACAGTTGAGAATGAATGGGGTAAAGCCACATGAGCGGAGGCAATGCAGCGCAATATGACTGAATATGACTGGTTATGTTCGGCTGTGATTGGTTCATGCGACAAATCCTGCCTCTTGTGTTTGTGCATGCTCTGCGTTCGTGAATCATTCTGAATTAACAATATAATAGCATTAATGAGAAGACTAACTAAAAAAAGTAAATAAACAACTCACACACTTAGATATAATTACTTTATGTCAACATAAGACTTAAAATGGCATAAAAACATGATCTGTGGGAAATTTTAGTGAGTTATCAGCTTGGTTAAATTTAAAGTAAATCTCATTGTCTGTGACCAAAATTTAGAGAGATTTGATCACTGATGATCCGAAAAATTCAAAACTAGTAAAAATTAACCATTAAAAAGAATATCTGAAGATAAGTTCACAAATGAAATATATTGTTAAAATTGTTATTGCCTTGAGTTATTTTAATAAATGTAAAATGCTTAAAAACACGGCCTTAATAGAATATTGATTGGATTGTTCATGTAAAAGTCTGAAATATATTTTTTTCTTTCTTTTTTTCTTTCTTTTTCTGATAAGATATGTTTATGTAACCAAAAAAAAATGTGACTTTACATTTGATAAAAAAAAGTATGTATTTAATTATGCTGCACACACAACAAGCTTTCCATGACTATAAATGTGAGAAACCAAAATCTACAGCCTAAGATTTACACAAGGTCATGACACTTTCCATTACCCTCTTTGTGAACAATAACACACATCGTGTGTGAGGTTTAACCCTGACTCATTGGTGGAGGCTGAAATGGCAGCACTAAGCCCACCAAGTACACAGCGGCACAAAGAAAAATGCTGCCCGCAAATTCCCTGCCTTGATTCCGTCAACCTTTGGCGTGACCCATCTCACCACCTGGGGTCTTTATTGCAGCCACTCACTCACAGTGCCTGTAGCCTTACAGTCGCCAGCACAAGTGTGTGCGTGTGTGTGTATCCATGTATAATCTTGACTAATACAGTGCATGCATGGGTGAGGCTCAACAGTCAAAGCATTTTGCTGGAGTGTGTGTGCTCTACACCTCTACAGCTCATCAGTCACAGATGCAGACAGCAACACGGCTGCCAAGCTCATCACTGGCGCAAGCTTGGCACAGAAACACATGGCAATATTATCCACTCATCAGCTTTCCCAGTGCCCAAGTTACATACCACTCTCCACATACCATCCTATATGCCAATTAGAACAGCTATGCTGGAGAAGGAAAAATGAATCCCTGGAGTGTAAGTATAGATTCTGGAGTTCAGAAGTTTAAACGTATACTGGGAAGCACAATAGACAGCCTTTTTCTACAGCACTCCCACAAACACACTCCAATGACTGATCAAGTGTCAGTCAGAAAGTTAAACAGAGGGGATGTGTGTATGTTGGCGTGTACTTACAATGGGGCCCAAAAGTCTGAGACCAATACTAAATTCATTAATACATTACAATTCACTTCAGCTACAGTTAAAGTCAAAAGTTTACAAACACCTTGCAGAATCTGCAAAATGTGAATTATTTTACCAAAATAAAAGGGATCATACAAAATGCATGTTTATATATATTTAGTACTGACCTGAATAAGATATTTCACATAAGAGATGTTTACATATAGTCCACAAGAGAAAATAATAGTTTAATTTATAAAAATGACCCTGTTCAAAAGTTTACATACACTTGATTCTTAATACTGTGTTGTTATCTGAATGAATTTTTGTTTAGTGATAGTTGTTCATGAGTCCTTTGTTTGTCCTGAACAGTTAAACTGCTCGCTGTTATTCAGAAAAATCCTTCAGGTCCCACAGATTCTTTGGTTTTTCAGCATTTTTGTGTATTTGAACCCTTTCCAACAATGACTGTATGATTCATGATCCCTCTTTTGACACTGAGGACAACTGAGGGACTCATATGCAGCTATTAAA
Organism: Labeo rohita; assembly: GCF_022985175.1. Classification (NCBI taxonomy): domain Eukaryota; kingdom Metazoa; phylum Chordata; class Actinopteri; order Cypriniformes; family Cyprinidae; genus Labeo; species Labeo rohita. Next base: position 11,016,216 of record NC_066882.1, read on the forward strand.
AAAGGTTCAAATGCTCACTGATGCTCCAGAAGGAAACACAATGCAATAAGAGCCAGGGGGTGAAAACTTTTGAACAGAATGAAGATGTGTACATTTGTTTTATTTTGCCTAAATACCGTGTTTTGTTTTTTTTTTCATTTAGTACTGCCCTTCAGAAGCTACAGAAGATGTACATGTTTCCAGAAGACTTTCTGAACTATTTTACTGTTAAAATCATCAAAGCAGCACAAACAACACGTTTTACGTGGGAGTGTGTGTCTGTACTATGTGTATTTGTTTGTAAGGGAAAGAAACCGAGAGAAATAGAGCAGGCTTTCAGTACATAATAAAACGGAATTATGTCACAAAAAAATAGAAATAATTTGGCATTTTTATCCTATTGTTTACTATATTTATTTGCTTAGTGCCATTGTGAGTTTTGGTTCTTTTGCTGTTGTAAGCTGTAAGGACCTTTAAAATAACTGAAATCATTTGGTGAAATGTAATGCGGTCAAGACATGCCTGGAACTTCTTTTGCCATATGTTTCACTGAAAATAATTGCACACATTTGTCCAAATTCAAGCATTGAACAGCACCATAGTAACTATAAACTGTAATAATGTTTCACAATATTACTGTTTTCACTGCATTTTGATCAAATGGGACATATCAAGCAGTCCCGCCCCATTTTTAAATAGCCAATAGCGTTTTGTTTATATCACAGCTTGGGTCAGAGCCATTAATCTGCATTTGACAGCATATGGCAGCCACAATCTCATCCATATCGCTGTAAAATATAGCATTCTGTGTAGAATTCAAATGGTTACGATATGTTTTGTAGTCTGTGCCGACTCCCACATATGATCCGCTTTGTGGTATCGTGTCTCTGGACCAGAGCCCCAATGGAAAGCATATTTTCACTGTCTGAATCATTCCCTATCCCTTATATATATAGTGTACTACTTATATATATAGTGTACATTCACTGTACAAAAAATACTAATTCTGTGAACAAGTGCCGATTTCAGCCAGAGCTTCACCGTCTGTTTATAGTGAAGGGGGTGGGGCGCTTTGGATTCTAGAGAGCATTTGATTGGACAGAAAGTTTGATGACAAGCTGAAGTGTAGGATGATGTCATTAAAATTGCTGATCCACATTGGCAGAAGTTAGAGACTAAGTTTTGAATGCTTATATCTTGTAAATGTAAATTTTAAACACACTAGCTTATAGATAACCTTAAGGCTACATGTATTCACACTAAAAGCCAAAAGACTACCATTTAGATTTCACAGGGACTTTAAAACTATTTTTTTTTTTAAATAGTGTTTTGGTCTTAGATTTTGAACCCCACTCATGTCAGGAAATTTAAAGAGCGACTGAGAGTCTGTGATGGCACACTAAGATTAAATGAATACAAGCAGTGTGCAAACTCTCCATTGCAAGCATGTGATGTAATGACAGATATCTCTGGAGCCTTGGACCCTGTGGGAAGACAAAGATCCAGGAGATCAACATCTAACCACATGTTTTCATACCCTCACTATTTCAGTCTAGAAAACATAATGGATTTTTTCCCCTCATGTCACACCTTTCCTAAAGAAATATGTTTTTTCAGATGTTCATCAGTGTGGGTTTTTAAACACTGGGTGTGGATTGACATGTTTTGGCTTTGAAAAACCTATAAATATGACCATGAATGGATTTACATCAGGTCTTCTCCATTAGCAACTCCAAGTCTGTCCAGACACTAACTCAGACTCTTGTATATGTCTGAGAGGAGCTTACCTTCCTCCCCCTTTCTCAGGAAATTGCCACAGAGTTTCTAAAAGCAGTCTTTCTGTCTAGTTGCTTTGAGATTTAATCCTCTCTAACATACAAACACAGATTTTGTATTGCCCTCAACACCCGCTGGGTAGTCGTGACAACCCCAAAAAGCCTCACAAAGCCGAGTATGCGTACGACCTGTCTGGTGCTGTCGGACTAGATGGCGGTTTTATTAATCTCGCTCAGTTGGCGCACTGCCTTTGTACGCAGGGGTCACCTGACTGACCGCAGGAGACGCAGATGCCCACTACAATGCTAATCCACTCACTCGCCGGACTTCCATATTGGCCGGAGTCAAGGGCGCAGGCTTCCAGCATGACGGCTTTAATTGGCTTCCTTAAGGCCACCGATGGAGAGATCCATTGGCTAGCAATGGCATGGGGCAGGAGGAGCTTGTGAATTTGTGGGTGAAACACAGGATTATGGGATGAAAAATGGCCCAAGAGCTGAAGACTAGAAGAACAGTGATGAGCTTCGCAGCTGATTGAGTATACACAGAGATTTTGAGCATCGAGCTCAGAGAATTAGTTTTGGTCTGTAGCCTTTTGGATTTTAGTCTTTATTGACGTCATTGGATTTTTTTAGGGGGGGATGCAGTGTCTTGTCTATTAGTTGTTTCTGATACACACAAACTGTTCCAATGGAGCAATGCATCTCCAGTGACTTGAATCCACAGCCAACCCTATTTCATTTCTGAAATTTGTGAGTTTTCCGTAGTACTGGGTTGGGGAGCTCAACATTAACACTCCATTTAATATAAAGCTCCTTTATGCAAGATTAGAAACTGGTACCATTAAGTGATTCCAGTCTATTTTCTATGAAACAATTTAAGTTGTTTACCAACATTAATTCCTTAAAACGTATAAATAATGGATGGAGATCAGAGTTTATGTCAGGGAGTATTACATGAGAGCTACTGGTAATGCCAACCTAATGACTTCACTTATGAGAGTTTAAAATTTGGAAGACTTTGCGGGTCTTGGCAGACTAAACCCTAAAATTTTGGAAGTGGTACCAATGATGGCTCTAAAGTTGTAAGGATGAAGGATAGAGGAATGTCTGCGCTGCTGCTCTTTTTCTTTCTCCCTCTCTCTCGTACTGATAAGAGGGGCCACATTCCAAGCTTTGACCCCACCTAAGACTGTCCAGCACTGGAATATCAATGGAACACACACACACACAGCCCATTTTGGCACCCCCACCAACACACTAATCACTAAGATAGAGATAAGAACAGTTTTCTCTTTCTGTGCTTCACTCTTCTACTCACTTCCTCTCTGACAATGACTCACATAATAAAATACATTTATTTTGTATTTATTTAATTTTATAATTTACAGTGCTTCATAAAAATACACCACATACAATACAGTTCAAAAGGTTTTCAGTAAGCATCTAATGATCACCAAAGCTGCATTTATTGATTAAAAATACAGTAAAACAGTAATATTGTGAAATATCATGTAATTTAAAATAGCTGTTTCCTATTTTAATATATTTTAAAATGTCATATAATAAGGTGATCTGAAGCACACAAACATTTTATTATTATTATTATTTTATTTATTTATTTATTATTTAGATTTTTTTTTATTATTGTAAACTGTGACCCTGGACCACAAAACCAGCCTTAAGTAGCACGGGTATATTTGTAGCAATAGCCAAAAATACATTGCATGGGTCAAAATATGATTTTTTTTTTATGCCAAAAATCTTTAGGATATTTAGTAAAGACCATGTTCCATGAAGATATTTTCAACATTTCATACCATAAATACATCAAAACTTAATTTTTGATTAGTAACATGCATTGCTAAGAACTTCATTTGGACAACTTTAAAGGCGATTTTCTCATAATTTAGATTTTTTTGCACCATCAGATTCAAGATTTTCAAATAGTTATATTTGCGCCAGATATTGTCCTAACAAACCATACATCAATGGAAAGTATATTTATTCAGGCTGAAATATATTTATTCAGCCACTGAATTAATAATGAACTCCAAATAGTCAAGCTCAAAATACACCTTTTTCCTGGAAAAAAAAAAAAAAGAAAAAAAAAAAAAAAATGCATGTAAAAAGGTTTAATTTTACATTGAATAAATGAATGAATGCAAAGACTTGTCGGAGGTATTTGCTGGGTGTGAGAGGTGTTGTGTTCGGCTTCAACGTGTGGACAGTCTTTGATAAGACTACAGATGTACTGTCTCACCCCTGCTAACTGGACAGGGTCTAAACTGTTAGGAGGCTGACCGATGACATGGTTATCACTGCACGACAAGCTTTCTGTCAGGTCTTAGTGTGATTGAATGAAACGGACAGAATCCAGGTTTGTTTTCCAAATATGCCATCAACCTGACAGCTAACACACACAACACACTCATTTATCACTCACTTCCTTACAAAATGTTTTGCACTCTACGAGAGAGCTAGATACAAATAAAACATTATTTAATAATATAATCATCACACTAAAGTCACTAAATTAACCACTGATAGCTTAGGTCACTATCATTGTCTCACTACTAGGTATGCGTGTCTTTTGCAAACTGTATAAATCAAAGCAGTGATCTGGTTCTGGCTGGTAACATACCACATGGAGCCCCGTGAGCCATTTATCTGTCTGTTTCTATGACGCTTACTATGCTCCAAGTTCTCCAATACAATCCATTCTACCTAGTTTGCTCGTGTCCTATTGGTTAGTTTGGATAAACACTTGCTCCCTTCACATTTATATCCCACCCACTGATACTTAGACTTACAGACCACAAAGCACAAACGGATATCATTAGATCTAGATGGCTTAAAAATGTTGAACAAACCCGTCAAGACCCGTCAAGACATTTGTTAATCTTTGGAACACTCTTTGGAATGATGATATTTTTGATGAATTTTGATTATATTTTTGAGAAACGTAGTAAGGACAATGCTAAAATAGTTTATGAGAATAAGCTACGAGAATACTTTTTGTGCGCAAAGAATGACAGAATTTTTATTTTTGGGTGAACTATGCCTTTAAATACTACAAATAACATGCTAGGAATTAATTAATTGAAAACAGTTGCAACAAACATTGAAGAAATGTGCGTTCGTAACATGGCAAAATGTTATTTTAATGAATGCAGTCATAACTACCTATACCAATCCTCACCAAATTAACTTTTACAATTTTAATCTTTGGTTTATGCACTTTTCGTTTATCATTTGAAAGTTTGGTGTCCGTATGTTTTTTAATGTTTTTAAAAGAAGTTTTCAATATTCACCAAGGCTGTATTTATTTAGTAAAAAACAGATTAAAAATAATAATATTGTGAAATATTATTACAATGTGAAATACATCTTTTCTATTTTAATATATTTTAAAATATATTTTTTTCCTGGAAAATAAAGCTAGATTTTCACCAGCCATCACTATATTCTTGAGTGTTACAAGCAGTGTTGGGGAAAGTTACTTTTAAAAGTAATGCATTACAATATTGAGTTACTCCCTTAAAAAGTAACTAATTACGTTAGTTGCTTTTTATGGAAAGTAATGTGCTACTTTACTTTTGCGTTACTTTTTAAATCTGGGCAGGGCTTGCTTGTTTGTTTTTAATATAAAAAGTTCTAGTTTTGGCAAAATTAAAAGCTTTTTCACACCAAAAGCCTCAGGCTTTGAAAAAAAGTAAATTCACGTCTGTACAGTAGACCGCAGAAGAAAAAAATCAACTCTTCCGCAATAAAAAAAAGGAAAACAAATGTTAGATTATCTTGAGTAATTTTTGCTTATTAGTATGGTTGAGTTGGATCATCGGTTGGCAGCAAATACATCAGTTAATAAGATGGGATTAAATACATAAAGGATATTTGTATTATTTAACATATATTCTGAGTTTTCACTGTTTTTATTCATTTTGAGGAATACTGAATCTGTTTTTTGTGAGTGAGATGAATTAATGCATGTTCACATTTATACTAGAACTAACATCTTACATCCGATTTCTCTCAACATGGGGACAGGAGAGCTTTTAATCAATACATGGGGGGAAAAGTAACTGCCATTACTTATTTGAAAAAAAGTAACTCAGATAGTTTCTTGTCAGTTAAAAAGCGTTATTTTACTAGTTACTTGTAAAAAGTAACAATATTACGTAACACTGGTTACAAGTTCCTTCAAAGATTTTTTTTTTTATTATCAATTTATTTAATTTTTTTAAGAAACAAAATTGAAAATTTTAAATCTTCTCCTCCTGTCATTTATTTTAATGACCTCAAACTTTTGAGCTGTAGTGTATGAGCAGTGCGTCAAGCGTTGGATAAAGCAAAGTGATCCACAGTAGTGCAGTGTGTCAAACAAGCTGCCATTGACCTTGAGGGGGCCTGACTTGGAGCAGTAGGGGGAAAGATAAGATTAGGGAGAGTAATTCCAAAGTTCACACCATACAAAGTGTGTCTTAGGCTGTAAGTGCAGTAGGTGCTTAATAGGATTTTGCACATAATACTGTACGGCCGGCCACTGACTATCAACTTCATTTGATAGCCGCGCTTAAGATTAGCAGTATAATATCACCATGGACCACAAAACCAGTCATGGGGGTACATTTTTTTAAATTAAGATTTCTACATTAGCTGAAAGCTGAATAAATATGAATAAATAAGCTTTTCATTGATGTATGGTTTGTTAGGATACAACAATATTTGGCCGAGATACAACTATTTGAAAATCTGGAATCTGAGGGTGCAAATGAAGTTCTAAGCAATGCATATTACTAATCAAAAATTAAGTTTTGATATATTTACAGTAGGAAGTTCACAAAATATCTTCATGAAACATGATCTTTACCTAATATCCTAATGATTTTTGGCATAAAAGAAAAATTGATCATTTTAACCCTACAATGTGGCTATTGCTACAAATATACCCATGTGACTTAAGTTTTGTGGTCCAGGGTTACATATACACCACAAAACCAGTCTTAAGTCACACGGGCATATTTGTAGCAATGAGATGAGTGGAACAAAGCATTAGTTGTTAAAAAAAACACAACAACTACCAATAATAGCCCATGAAGGGGGATAAAGCTTCCCCTAGGGTCATGTACCTGTGGTTGGGAATGCTAAAATATAATTCAACTTAGGTTAAAAGTATCTGATTTGAGACTGAACAGATGTGCATCTACAGTTGTTCTAGTCATGTGCGGTACTCAACAAACACCACTTTGCAAAGTCTTTTGACAACAAGAAGTTAGTCTGTTTTTATACAACTACTACTAATGGTCTTAGGTCAGACCCTAGTGGTCAGGTGTGCACTTTACAGCTGACCACTAAGGGGACTGAGACATATACATGACATACTATCAACCAAATGACAAAGCATTATAGAATTATTTAATAAATAAGACTCATCACATACACATATGTATATGATAAGTGAACTTAAAAAAAAATAAAAATGTATATGATGTATACAAAAATACAAATTAAAATAAAATAACATAAAAAAAAATACATTTTAATGTTTGATAATAGTGCACTTCTCAGTATTTTTTTAAAGTAACATTTATAGAGTATTGTGATTTTTTTTTTCCTTATATGAAAAGTACTTTAAAAGTACTTTTTAAACAATTTTAGTCAATAAAGTAGAATTATATAAAATGTAGTTTTACCAATATGATTGATCATTTAATTGGAATCAATTGACAGTTACTAGGAGGTTTATGTGCCACTTTTAAAATGTTTATTAGTACTGTTAGTATTTTAAATGTGAAATAATTATTCAAATGTATTGTATTTTTCAGGTTGATAAATAACGCTATGTGATACTTTGCATAAGAAAAAGAATAAGAGAGGGAGTCCCATAATAAATCACTTTGAATCTCAGAAACCTTATGAGACTTTCTTCACTTTAGGGCCCCCTCTTGTGGTCATTGTTTGCAAGAACATGAAAATGAAATTAACCTGTATACAGACAGTGCATCAAATAGGAAATATTAGACACCTCCTGTCCTAAAATATAATTACAATTACAGTATATAGACACGATGAACATATGAAGGCAAGAAGAAGTTCTTCAGTTTTACCTCTCAGAATGATGATTATTCATCAACATTATCTGAAACCCTTGTTTACTTTCTGTCAAGACCATCCTGTTACGACATACCTCTTCCTGGACAGCCCACCCCAATGAAATGGAAATAAACACTTTGCTCATGTTTATTTAAACACTTGGCGGTGTTTCCTAAAGGCAAAAAAATTAAGGAAAAAAGGCAAATATCCTTTTCCCCCAGTTTTTTTGTTTCTTTCATTCTCCCTCGCTCCTCCCAGCAGTAATGTGTGCCAGAAAGTCTTGGTAAATATCCCATCTAAGCATTCTGGTACCAATAGCCTGTGTCTCTGTTCTTTTCTCTCTCCCTGTGGCTTTTCAGTATGTGGTCCCCATGCAGTTTATTTGATGCTGACTTTCTCTTGCAAGTGACAGAAACCCATAGAGACCATACAAAGCCATTCACAAACTCTCAACAGGATCATTCATTTCGCTAAGCAAAGATACCAGCGACTTACTGAAGGAAATATACCAGTCATCATTCACAAGGGCGTGGTGCACAAACCAAAACTGCACCAACCAGCTTTATGATGCACTTCAGCAACCGGGACAGTGGGCAAAAAGTGGCAAACACCATTTTGGTATGCTGTGATTTAGCTACATCATAACACAGGTGTGTCCGAGCCAAATTCGCACTTTCAGCCATATTAAATGCAGATTAGAGGCTACTGTGTTTACACACAGTGGATTTTGCATAATGAAAAGGAAAACATAATATATTTGTTGATTTCAGACAAGCCGGTGAACTGTCTTCATGTGTTAATTGAGCTAAATGAGACAAACAAAACACACTCTCAGCTTTAAATGAGAACTATCCGCAATACTCAAAACAACAGAATTGGAGAAAACAACAATCATTTTTTAAAGGCAAAATCCAGGCGCATTCAAGAGGAGCATTTATTTATTTATTTGTTGAATTACGACACATCTTGGGGCCATCAATCACAATGTGCTGTGCGCTCACTAACAGAACACAGAGATTTTCTGCAGACTTGGTATGTAGACTTGGGCCTGCTATTCCTAGTCACAAGCTGTGATGTAAATCTGTTTAATAAAGAAAAAAGTAAAGGAAAATAGACAGAGAAAGAGCAAAAACTCAGGTGATGTTCCTTACAGAAACCAAAAGTTTATGGATGCAATATTTCAAAATGTAACAACATATTAAAAAAATATTTTTAAGAAACATTTCACATAGATGCTTAAAAAAATAGAGCATGAGCATTTTTGCTGAACATAATAAGTGATAAAATCTACCTTCTATCTCATTATTTATTATAATCATTATGCATTCATAAATAATAATACTGTGTTCTCATTCTGCACTCATTGTATATTGTATATTCAAAAACACTTTACAATAAGCTGTCATTTGTTAACATTGTGTTAACGAACATGAACAATGAACAATACATTACACTATTTATTCATCTTTATTAAAATTAGTTAACATTAATACAACTGTTCATTGTTTGTTCATGTTAGTTTAGAGTGAATTAACTCATGTTAACACACAACTTGTGATTTTGCTGAAATGAACTAAGATTAATAAATGCTGTAGAAGAATCGTTCATTCTTCGTTTGTAAACTAATGTAGTTAACTAATGTACCTTACTGTAGTGTTACTGTATATTCATATACGTAATACCTGAGTATAATTAATATAAACATACTAAACTGAAGTGGTAGAAATTCACTTTTTAAATACTTGTCAACATGCTTCTACTGTATATATCAATCTATTGTATATCAACACTGCCATTTAATCAGCTCATAATAAACATATATTCGCACTTAGAATTCATAATTTATTACATCTTATATTTCTAAAAGTAAATTAACGAATGACAACAACATGAATTCATCACGTCAAAGTAGGCTAAGTAATACGTTTTGTCTTAATTTTAAGGTAAACATTTGAACAGTTTCTTTAATAAAAGCTTCCATTTGTTAACTGAAGTGTGTGAATTACACATAATTACGATCATTTGATTCCTTTTTTTTTTCTTGGAGGACAGATGATGTGTTTCTCTTACACATCGTCTCATGTGTAAGTATCTGCTGTGGATGGCAAAGCCCTCCTGCTTGTTTTTCAACGATTAGCTGTTCATCAGAATTACCAGCTCAAATCCAGCAGTTTCACTTCCCGCATTAAAGGGGATGAATATTGATCTGCTAAAGAGGATTTATTTATTTTCATGCTCTATCCAAAGATCAACTGCTACCAGCTTTCGGGGGATCTGCGCGGCTCTTGCGCGGTAAAGCTACTGCACACATGACTTTGGACTTGACATTTGGGTGCTGGAAGGAAACCAAACAGTAAATTCACTGCAATAATCCCAGATAAATGGACTGATCACTGCAGAAGCTTAGATAGTTAAGTGGCCTACACTTAAGTCCAGAGACGATGAGAAAAGACTCGACGCAGAGCGATGGAGAGGAAATTCGGCTGATTCGGGAAGCTGCGCAACGGATGCTTTGCTTTAATGAAATATAAGTTAAAATCAGCCCGTGCTTTACTGACACCTGTCCGTTAAGCTGCAACAATATCCCCTGTGACTATTAAGAATTATTTCACAGAGAAATATGCGATTAAAACAGCAGAGAGATCCTTTATAAGCCTTGGTGACAAAACAGACAATTTCCATAGTTTGGAAAAGCATGATATCTAAGGGACTGAGATATCAAAATCTATCTATCTATCTATCTATCTATCTATCTATCTATCTAGTCAATGTTTTATTTTAAATCCCAAAATATAGAACACCTGCAGCCTATCATATTTGTTAGTCTGGTCGCAAATTTAATGTGGCAATTACGCGGCATTTGCTGCGCCACATGTGTTGTGTTTATTTAATTAATTATGATGTTCTGGAGAGCACTTCTGTCCGATGTTTCCCCAAGCAATTAAATCTGAAGTTTTAGCGTGTGATCATTTGTCCAGCAGAGGGCACATCGCGCCTTCTGAAGTGCCGTCGCACAGATTTCCTGCGTATTTGCATCTCAGTGCAGAGTTAATCAAACATCAACCTATTTGACTGTCTGTAACGACACAGTACGGTACTAAGTGATCAGGAACTCTGACAACTGTAATAATATTCGGAGTAATCCAAGAGTTCATTTAACGTTATGCATTAGATGATAACACGAGAGATTAAAGATTTCAACACAGTTAGCGTAACCGTATTGGTGTGAATTTGATATGCAATTTTTAAACTTATCATGATTTATAAAAACCTTCACACAAATAAATAAATATTTTTCGTATTGTTGCTTTTATTAAAATATATAATTGATTAAATAATTGCACCACAATTAGTTATATTTGTTAACAAGGAATAATTACGCGCTGGGCATTTAATATTTGAGCGGAAACAATCATTTGACAATTTAAGCTTATATTTAAATTTACACACACAACCCCTAAATAGTATGATTGCCTGTACGAATCAGGAACAAAGTATCAATTATTTTAAATGATTTTGAAATTATTGCATATATTAGAAAATCGATTTTTAAACTTGTTATTGTTCATCAGACTGTAAGTCGTAGTTTTCATTCCACTGAAGCAAAATACAGGACAATTTATTAATTTAAAAAAATGTAAAAGCACCGTAGTTTTTTATGGTATACTCTAGCAATTTTTGATACACAATATCAATTCACAGAACCTTAATTTGATTTCTGGGAATGGATATTTTAAGAACTGAATTATTTTCATCCCAAAACATCTTGGCTCACTGTCCTACCATAAATCTTAATACTGTGTGGTACTGCATTCTGTCTGAAAGCCAGAAATGTGTCAGTGGCTGTTTTAGAGTATAAACTGACCTAGAAAAGATTCCCTATTTGCGTTTCCCCGTGGAGCTGCCAGAGCTACCAATTTAAAATAAATATATAAATAAATACATTTAGACAAAAGCCACCAAGCTCGCTTGTGAATAACTATAATTACTTTATATTATAGCAGAATGGCAAATTACAATTTAAGAATCACTTAATAAAGAAGAGTCGAGCCTACGTTTACAAATGGCTATGAGGAAGGTGGTGGTCTTGCCGTCTAGGCAAACAAAGGCCACAAATGAAGCAACATTCCAGCTCTTGAAACAATGAACAGCTCAAATCTCATCCACACCCTAAAGCTGGGCTTGCCGAGTGTCTGTGAGTCCATTAGAGGTAATTATGGACAATAAGACAAGTAAGCTGTAGACAACATCAGATTAAGAGGACCTGAAGGGGTCTGAACATTTGTTTCTACTCGAGCTCATGTGCTCCTTTTCCAAACAGTTGACTATACGTTTATTAAACCCTTCTGATAATTTCAGTCTGAATCAGTTTATCCCTTTGAGTAAAATAAAATCCACTGATCCACGTCAGCGAGCGAGTTCCCCGTGCATATTAACGACCACAGCTCCTGTATTTTGTAGACCCGCATACTATGTGCCAGGGATTCACCAAAACAGCTAAAGCGTGTGCTTTTGAATCCTTTGGCAGGCAGGCACTTAAAAGAAGGAAGTAATATTTTTCACTAAAAGCCAAGCAGAACGCCAGCTTGCCACACCACATGTTAGGTGAAATAAATTACCCCTCAGACTACGTGAAACCACTCACTCATGACTGACATTTGCCCCTGGCCAATACTGGCTACAGAAATAGAGCTATAGAGTATTTGAGTGTGACAGTGGAACAGAGCAATTCACAGGTATATGAGATAGAGGACGTTATAATGCGGCTTAAACTGACCTAGACTAATCCGCACCAATCCACCTCAATATGTATGGCTCAGTTTCCTTTGCTCGCACCATTCATTTGATTTCAGAGCGAGCAGCAAGGGACACATATTACAGTGAAATTGGTTTGACATGACATAGAATGTGAAAATGGTTTTGAAATATTTGGTTTCAGGAAAACTTATTTATTAGCATGAGAGTATAAAATAAAATAAAAATATTATATGTGTGTTTATATATATGACACATGCACAATCTATCTATCTATCTATCTATCTATCTATCTATCTATCTATCTATCTATCTATCTATCTATCTATCTATCTATCTATCCTCCTGTGAACCATAAACAAGTTTTGTGAATTTTATTTATTTAATTTATTTATTTAATGTCAATGCATTGGTTGGAGGATAAGAAACAAATTGAGATTTTTTTTTTTTTTTTGGAAAAAATACATTTTTATTCATATTTTATTTTATGTCTTTTGTAGAGGCCACTAGAACTAAATTATTTAAATAAATCGATAAATAGACATAAAAATGCATGTATAGGCAAAAACAATGTTTTATTTTTTTCATTCACCAATCAGTTTTTAGGTTTCAGGCTATTTTTCTCAATTCGCAATTATGTTAGATATGGCAGAATTATTTGATATGCTATTTTACTTTATGCAAAACGTGCGTAAAAATTCCATAAATTGGTATTCCCATTCTGCATATAATTTGCATATTATATATAATATTTTGATTAGTAATATGCATTACTAACAACTTTATTTGGACAACTTTAAAGGTGATTTTCTCAATATTTTGATTTTTTTTTTTTTTTGCACCCTCAGATTCCAGATTTTCAAATAGTTGTATCTTGACCAAATATCATACTATCTTAACAAGCTTATTTATTCAGCTTAAAGATGATGTATAAATCTCAATTTTAAAAAAAATGATCTTTATGACTGTTTTTTTGGTCCTGGGTCACATATGTCATTTCATAGGATATATATATAAAGAGGAATTACTCCTCTTCAAGAACCACACTTCAACCAAATCAACAACTAGTAAAACTATAATAGTATGATTTCTTTTAACTAGATTTCTTAACCATCAGTTCATAACGTTAAATGAAGGCCGCATTTTCCTCAAGTACAGAACAGATTTGCAACCATGCATGTTATGTCAGCTTCCCACACCAGGAAAAATACAACCTTTACTAGGAGACAGTCTAAATAACGGCTGATGAAAGATTAATGAAAAGGTTTTGGTTTTGACGTGATGGGTAGATCTGCCCACACAGCAAAAAAAGGAGAGAAAAAAAAAGTATGATGTCAAGTCTGCAAAGTTTCTTAAGTGTGGAATATATACCGTGCATGTACGTATAAATACAGAGACACAAACAAAATCCATCTATATAGGTATATGTAGCTTAGAATAAATACAAAAACAATAAAAGATTAGCTCTTCTTCATTGAACATGAAAATATAAATTTTTTCTGGTCTTCAAAAGCCTAATTAGCAAACTAAAGATTCGTCCAAAGGCTTGGTTCTCATTCTCCAGTAATCTTTCAGTTCCTACAAGTAATTGTCTGAGAAAATAATTACTGTGAGGGCTAGTGCATATAGAGACAGGGTGACGCCCAAACCTGCCTCGTACACGCCTCAGTCGTGTAATGAGAGAGAAGAAGAAGAATGAGTCTGTATTAGTGTGTGTACGTATGAAGAGTTTGGCAAGCTGATTGGGAAGGCATTTGAAACAATAGGCCTCCCTGGTGGTTTAAGAGTATATCCGTGGATTTGAAGGCTCAGGAGTCTTTAAAGTTGTACGCCAAAGCCATAAAGCTCACCACACCCAAGAGAGAAGAACTACCCTGCCGTCTTTTCTCTTTTTCATGCATACACACACACACACACACACACACACACGTACTCGGCGTATGTATGTAACCTAAATCGCACCTTTTCAGCTAGTTATATTTCAACATATCCAAATCCATTACATTCTCTTATAATCTCATTGTTGATTTTATTCACAATCATATTTGATTTCTCTTTCATGCAATGGGCTATAACGAAATCTGTTGACCTAGAGGGTCTTAACTTTTTAATAATGCATCTGATTGCATTTCGTAACAAGGATCTCAACGTAAGACAAAAGAGGATTGCTAATATAGGTGTGCGAGTGTATGCGCAAGACCGTACGGGATATCTGCAATCGATTAAAGCAGTGCGAAATGCTGATTTTCGAACCCGAGCCTGCCATTTGCGAGTCGGCCACAACAAATAGACATCAGGAATGGCGAATTATCCTATCTCTCCTCACTGCCGAGGTGCTGGAACGCATCTGAATAAGCAGCACTGACACCGCAGCCTAAGAAAACATCTGCTGGCACATGTAACACTGGACACACCACTGAGTGTTTTCTATTATCACGTCACATAATCTGACATATCCAGAGACCCAGTCTGCGTCTCACTCCCTTTCTCCCACTCTCATCTGTAGTCTTCCTTTGTCAACATGCTTTCAATTTCATTTCAATTCCATCTTTTGAAATATGCACTCAGCCACAGGGATTTTAGGTTTCGTGCTAAATCTGACAAATAATGTCTCCATAGTGCAATATTCCACAGACGATATGCAGAGACGGACCTGACGTACGCTGTGATAACTCAGGAGAGTTTGTACAAGCGTAATGAATTTATGAGAGGAGCTTGTTTTATGTGCAGTTTCGCTTTATCGGAGTTTGAAAGAGTTCGGCGTGTAGGAGAACCGAATTTGTTACGGTGGGGCAGATAACGTAGAATGATGTGCCTTTGTGTCTGTGAGATTCTGTAGACTGCGGTAGTACCGCATTTGTCGAGGAGGAAACAACATAAACGTCAGCAGAGAGGCAGATGGAAGGAGGCAGAAAAACACAGCGCCACGGGTCGACGGGGACGGATTGGACTCCATGGTAACACAGTTGTCACAGGGCTCTTCGGAGGGTCACGCACCTCATCGTGGCTACAGATGTGCGTACACGCACGTTATAAGTCCCATCTCCCTCCTGTCGACCTCCTCAATCCACTACGAGCTTAGTTTCATTTGCATCCGGGCTGGTCAGGGTAGAGAGAGTTGGTTTAAAGGAGGCTATTTGTTGTGCTCTCGGTTAATACCACGCAGAGCTTTAAATACCCATATCAAATCTTTGCGGCTCAACAGATTCAGTTTTGCAAACCTGTATCGAACAGAGGTTCAATCCGGCAGCTTAGAAGAGTACACTCCTTTAAGTTCTGTGATAAGGTAAAACCAATCGCCGGATTAGAGACTGTCTCAGAATGAGTGAGTGTGTGCGTGTGCGCCTCTGTGTATAAGGCATTATGCCTTTTGTGGTGCTTGTAACGGATCATTTTGCAAATTGATTTAATGTCTAGCTTTATAACTTATGTGCTTTAAGGAAATCCGAAAGCGATGAATTCTTCTCGACGTGACGCATATCAACTGAGCCTGACATGAGAATCAAAAAAAAGTGGGTATTGCCAGTCTCTGAGACGTAGGAATTAATTTCAGTGTGTTTTTGAAGTTGGAGATGGTCAAAATGTTTATTCTGATGGAAGCATTAGACAACAGACCACAACACGAGTCCCACAAGGGTAGCTTTACATGCCATATGGCTGGCTAAAAACCGCAGAAAAGGAGGATTTCATTCATCCGAGGCAAGAATGCCTTGTGGTCCTCGAGCAGCGTTCCAGAGCCAAGCTTTCCTCAGAGCAGTGGGAGGTTTTGACAAAGGAGGAGTGGATATCAAAAGTCCTGACAGGTCCATAAATAAACGTTCAGCTCGAATCAGCTTTGAAATATCGCAGTATGCCGATTATGTTATTGCAGAATTAAACCTATTCAACCGCAGCGCAGTGTGGGACTGCGGTAGTCTGACTGAGCCGCTCTATCCTCGTCTCTCGCAATGCATCTTCCTGTCCGCTCTCGGCCCGGTTTGTTGGCAACGATAAGACTTCTGTGGGGGAAAAAGATTTCGAGGAGGAACCGTGTGGTTTAAGACTAGCACAGCATCACGTGGTCCCCGCGATGGTTTTGTCTCGTGCGACCGAGAAAAACATGATGCAAAAGAGCAGCAATTTACGCGTCTTGAGTTTGATCCCGTTCTCGACGTCATAAGGTGCTCATTATTAACCAGTCATTGTGGCAGGTGATGGTTCAGCATCCTTTAATAAGACCTTGTGACTAGTTCAGGCATCGATATTGCTTTGAACTGCGAGGCTGCAGCAATGCGGTGGTGGAGATCAGAGGCCAGTGGCAGCTCCAGCAGCACGAAGGAGACCTTACGTCAGCTCCCGCATCGACACGGAGCTCGGCTTTGATATGCTTATCCGGCGCGATTCCCGATAGCGCGGCCGCATCCCAAGGTGACCCTCCCTGGCTAGGATTCCTCCCATGCCTGCTGCAGTCTGTAGTCACATTCATACCCTTCAATCCTCTCTGCTTCCAAGAGCTTTTATTCTGGCTTATTGATCTCTAAAAGACCCTTAATGTAAGCCTCCATTTTCCACAAAGGCCCTCATCATAATCCCCGTTTGGAAAATGAACAGTGCAATTATTCATGTGATTCAGGACAGAAGCTGAACTAAGGCTTCTTGTGTTCGAGATATCATGTGAGACGCTTTCACACTAAATATTTGGGTGCGCAACAATCAGCACTGTATGTAGTTATCGTCCAAATGCGATTGTCAGAACTCCCACTATGATGTTTTGACGCCTGATGATGAAGGTTTGTGCTGAATGTTTACAAGAAAAGCGCATGCCACATTTTAAGTTCTGCTTCAAATCATCAGAAACCCTTATACACAAAAGGCATGATTTGCAGTTTCAGTTGAGATAGAGTCTTTATCTGTGTACACTGGCCACAATTCATAATTAATAAATAAATAATTATACTTTCAAACCAAAAATTATTCAGACACCAGATGTATTTTTTTTTATATTTTTTACTAGTGGGTGCAGGACACTATAGTTCATTTATGTAAGTGAGGATAGCAAAATAAAGTAAACTGTGACATATTATACCCCAAAATTCTTCATACTGTGGATACTTTTGTATATTTATACTTTATTTTGATTCAAATGTATTCATGCTCAACCAAGACACATTATCATATCATCTACATAGGTCTGATTGAAAAACAACTACTTGTACTTATTTTAAACGACTCAGAGTCCCAACTCAAACCGTCTCTCTCAACAGCTGCAGGGATTGTGAGACAGGTGAAACACATTGAATTTTCATCCGTCATTTTTGATTGCGTCTTCGAATGGGAGTTGAACAGTGTATAGCCTACCACAGAGCTTCATATCTCCCAGTGAATACGATCACTCCAAGGTCATGGTATTCCAGTTGAGCAAAACGAGTTTATTTAAGAGAAGAATTTTTAATGTAAAAAGACTGGCGCTAACTCGGCTCCTCATAGTAAGTGGCAAAGACTGATTACAGACCAAATAAATATCAATTAAAGCGCAGTCATGGAGTCTCGCCACCAGACGCCATAATAAATTATAATATAGTTTAATATAGCAAGCCTCTTTTTTTCTGGTTATCTTAAGTTCATGCATCAGTAACTTCATTTTACAAATACTGGACAACTGGAGTTCATACAACCATCTCTCTGCAGTTAAATAGACCTTTTTTTATTCTTCTGCAAAATACATGCAGAAATTTGAGCTTGTGATACAAGTCTAAGAAAAACCAAAAGGGACTTGAGGGAAAAGGGACAGACTTAATAATTTAAAAAGCTGCCATGACAAGATTTGTCAAGACAAATCCAGGCTTGTTTTGTACTTTTAGCGCCATGGCAAAGAACAATAGGTTTTAAAACAACATTGGTTCAGCGCTGGGGGAAAACAGACCTCCCTCAAACTAAATGCATATGGCCTATTGACCAAGCGGCTTTTTGGACTTTCTCTAAAAAGCTGTCTAACTCACTGGATGCCATTAGATGGGTGAGTACTTAATCCATGGATTACCTAAGATAGCATCTCCAGCACTCTGCTCCTGGACTGAAAGCCAAGATTACTGACCACACGTTAGGTCAGTCTTGTGAATATACTTTAATCTATCATGCTGCACACAGCCTTTAATGTACACAATGGCTACAGGAAGTATATGTAATGGACTCATTTGTGATGTTCAGTTTTAGTTTCCTCTTCCTATGCCTGTTCAAGATCATCCCTGCATAGGGGTTCTGACCCTGGTATAATTGAACTGCTGGTATAGGTCAGACACAGACAGTTCAAGTGACTGTTTTCTCATCCAAAACAAACAAACAAAAGATTATAGATTACCAAAAAACATGTATAAATGTATAATTACAGTGTAATTATACATTTAAGTACTAAGCAATATTAATTAACTACATGTACTTATTATATGGTTAGGGTTTGGCTTAGGGTTACTTGCATGTATTTATGCATAATTAATTGTTATTATAATAGTACATGTACAAGTAACGTGTAACAAGGACACCTTAAAATAAAGTATTATCAAAACTTGCTGTTAATTATTTAAAAGGCACTACATCTGTGGAGTTGCATCGATGAAAACATTACAAGCATCAAATAAGAGGTGACTGTTGACTATCCAGTTCAGGGATAATATTTACGAAATACACATATTGATTTGCGAGGCAGGCCGGTCCGGTGTGTGCCGCTGATGTTGACATGCGGCAGGATGAGGGCGAAACAGTGAAGGCTGTCTGGCTGAATGTTGAGGGACAGACACGTGCACAGGAGCACAGAGCTAAACATTTACAATTTACTTCTGACAAACACAGTGGCCCATCTGCCACACAGCTGCCCGAAAGAGGACAGGCAAAGGAAGCCATCAACAGGACCAAAGCTTCTGTCTATGGTCAGATGCCTGGCAGAGACAATGTTTGCTTTATATAATATTTGCACTCTTAATTCGTTAACAAAATAGATTATAAAAACTAAACTACAGCACATATATAGCAGATTTATATGTATACGTATATATAAAACTGGTAGTAAACTGAGAATGCATTATGGACTGTTGTCAAATATTCAATATATATATATATATATATATATATATATATTAAAACTTCATTTTTGATTAGTAATATGCATTGCTAAGAACTTCATTTGGACAATTTTAAAGGCAATTTTCTCAATATTTACATTTTTTTGTACCCTCAGGTTCCAGATTTTCAAATAGTTGTATCTCGGCCAAATACTGCCCTATCCTAACAAATCATACATCAATGTAAAGCTTATTTATTCATTTATTCCAGATTATCTATACATCTCAGTTTCATAAAATTGACCCTTATGACTAATTTTGTGGTCCAGGGTCACATATATAATGTTTTAAAATGAGGCAAAGTCCTCAAAGGTTTTTATTTTTATTTGTTTAAATCAAAAGTAAATTCATGTCCCAGTCACATTTTTATTTTATTTTAATTTTTTTTTTTGTTAAATAAACTTTACTTACCCTATCAGAAAAAGAAAAGGAAAATTCTATTTTCTATTTTTACATTAACAATGTAATCAATATTCTATTTATTAAACTGAGTATGAATCTAGAGTGTGAACTTGAGTTTCTTTTCAATAGATTCTTTTTAATAGTTAACTGAACTATTTTTGCTTTTTTGGATCATTAGTCATCAAAGCTCAGTAAATATTGGTCACAGACACAGAGATTTACTTTAAATTTCACCAAGCTGATTACTCACTAAAAACTCCCACAGATCATGTTTTCATGCCATTTTAAATCTTATTTTGATTTAACAAAGTAGTCATAACTAAGTGTGTAAGTTGTTCAGTTTTTTTTTATAAGTTTTCCAATATCGCCATTATATTGTTCATTCAGACTGATTTGAGAATGCGGAATGTGCACAAACACAAGAAGCAGGGTTTATTGCATGAACCAATCATAGCCGAACATAACCAGTCATATCTAATCACATCCTCTCATGTGACTTTATGTGGTGGCTAATTCGTACAAATTTGTATGACCTTACTCGTACAATTTTGTACGATTTCTCTAGACCCCAGTGACGGATAGGTTTAGGGGCAGGGTTAGAGGTAGGTCATTTGTATAAAATTGGGGAACTCCATTGGGGAAAATACGCACAATTTAGCAAAAATTGTACAAATTCGTACAACCTCAATTAGCCAACTCGCAAAATATTTACGAATTGCCGTGAGATCGGGTTGGACTTTTCCTCATTCATTCTCAATGACCCCCCACCAAACTCACAGCATGCTTTAGGGCAGGGAAGTCTAACCCAATTCCTAGAAGGCCGCAGCCCTGCAGAGTTTAGTTCCAACCCTGCTCCCACACACAATCCGTCTAGTTTCAAAATAAGCTTGAAGGACCTGATTAGCTGGATCAGGTGTGTTTAATTAGGGTTGGAGCTAAACTCTGCAGGGCTGTGGCCCTCCAAGAACTGAGTTCGACAACCCTGCTTTAGGAGGTCTGTTAAAACTCAATGGGCTCAGGGGAGGCGAGAGAGATGGGACTCCTGCTGTAACGCTACCTACTGGTGTCACTGTTGGACAATGTTTCTTTTGAAAAACGTGATTTATAGGCTTTTTAATGCTATATTTTGTAATACTGCCATTGTTTTATTTTTGTACAACGATTTTCTCATCTAGTATTTTGAGGAGACACTGCCTCCCTTGCCTCCTTGGAGGAAATGCCCCTTGGTATGTATGCATGCATGCATGTACATATATATGTATAGGGTCATCTTCTCATGTGTAATATGAATACAACAAAATGTCAACATTAATGTGTGACTGATTATACCAACAGTTCCTTGTGGAGAAGAGATAATGGGGTTGTGCCAATCCCGCAGTAAGGCGGGTGGGGAGGTGCTCACATCCTGCGCAGAGCCGCAACACGAATCAATCACAGAGGCTCAATTTTACAGTCATCGTCCATCTAATGCCTAAACATAAGCTTGCCGATGGTGACGGCGGGAAGGGAGGAGGGCATCTCGATTATGAGCATACATGCTCTTCTGTAGGAAGACAATAATATTGGCATTAAACACCTTTGAGAGGCGGAAAGATGCCAGCGGCATTTTTTTAATATATCTTAAATTATGTCAGGAAAAACACTGGGACATCGCACAAAAGCCACACTCAGTGTATAATGCTCTCTCATAAAGCTGCCGAGCTCTCCAACAATATTGACACAAGGTGCAGGCAAGCAAATGTCAGCCGCTATAACATATGAAATACTTAACGTAACCAATTTTCAGCTGTCAATCAGGCCTGGGGAATAATGACGGACGGGGCAGAAATCGATACAGCACAATTGAATTGCAGCACACAGACATGTTTCGTTCTGCGCTATAAAAGACTGTCAAATGTCACAGACCCCAGTTCGACGGCAGGATGAGACTGATTTATCTGTCTCAGCTGCTTAAGGGCATTAGCACGCAGGCTAGCACCACGACCAGAAGAGGAGGCACTTCTGATGAGAATGACATGCAGAGGCCAGTGAGATGGCATGGACGTCGAGGTCTAACGAGGGGTAAGAATCAGATTTACTGCCAGTTCTGCTCTCACGATTGCGTTTGTGAATAATAACCTCCTTATGCATACTATTTCTTTTCAAACCACAGATTATGGAGGCATCTGGGCTTACAAAACCTCCCTTTTTGCCCTGTGTGAGACTTCCACTAACGATGCTTCGGCAGGCTACTGTAACTCCTGCATGCGTCTTTGAGTCTTTGACTGTCACCTCATTTACAATAGCTAGCCCTCGTCCGCACTTAATCAATTAGGCTCCTGCAGTTCAGACAGAGGCTAGTGAGGAAACAATCCCAGAAGTTCACTTCAAAAGAAGGAGGCTCTTTTGAAGAACACAGGCTTCATTTTTGAAACCAGGGACTGCACTGAAATCTTCAGACACTGATAGAAGTGGTTTTTGGATGATGTCCAAAGTCGAGCATCTCACCAATATCGGATAACAAGGAGAGTTTGTGCTCTGTAAATGTGATAATTACCAGTACAAAAACTAAACATGACAGAAGAGGGTGAAGGGTCAAAAGCAAAAGTTGTGAATTTCATGGGTTTAACATTCAGATTTTAGAAAATAAAAGCCTTGATTAATATGAGGGTGTCTCTCTGAGCACTTTCCCAGGGGCTGATTTTTATATAAAAATATTCAACATGTTCTTCTTTTTGCTATATGAAGGTCACACTAAACCCGGAAGTCTTGGGATTTTCAATGCCTTTATAATTTATGCCCTATATTTAAAGAGAGATAAGACAACCCATCATAAAAATATGCATTATTAAGTTTTAAACAATGAAAATCTAAACAAAAAAGTAGGGTGTCAAATGATTAATCGTGATGAATCGCATGCAAAATAAAAGTCTGTGTTTACACAAAATATGTGTGTGTACTGTATATATTAATTATGCATAAATACACAAATACATGTATGTAATTAAAAAATATTTAAATAAATATTTTCTATACAAATATAACATTTTTCTTAAATGTATACATGCATCTGTGTGTATTTATATATACATAATAAATATACACAGTACACACACATATTTTATGTAAAGACAAACTTTTATTTTGCATGCGATTAATCGTTTGACAGCCCTACAAAAAAGGAAATAACCATGTATGGTTTTAATAATTATTTTCTAAAATCAAGGAAAATAAATCGCAAAATACGTTTGTGTTATATTCCAATCAAGCCAGAATTTTGTCCAATTCTGAAAAAGTTTTGAACATGTAATTAAAATTTATTTCTGTGTATTTAGGACAAATAAAATGCTATGATATGAGCTTATTATGATATAAGCCTTGACAAGACAATAGTTTTTCCATCACTATTAAAAATCACACATCACTTGCGATGTGGTGCAAATGTTAATATATTTATTTATGTATTTATTTATGTTTTTGGTCTGTCTCTATAGAAAATATAAATATTTAAATATTAATTTATAATGCATAACTTTAATGTAAGAGCTCCACTTACATATAAACTTTCCAGCTTATTCCTATCTGTATTTTACAAATAATTTTCAGAAAACTATTTAGTAATAAAAATAAAAATAATAATTTTCTGATTTATCTATTAAAAACTTTTTAATATGTCAACAAAATGAAACCAAAATTTTGAACCTGGCTTTTACCAATGTTTAGATTTCTGTTCTAGAAATGCATGCAAATTATTGCATATTTAATTAGATAATGCCTCACTTAGACATAACATTTCATAAAATCGTTACCTTAATTAGTACTAGACTAAAATGTAAGTCTGCTTTTTCAACTGACTGATCTTAAAATATATCAGTGCCTTTGTTTTGTCTCAAGATGCACACCAGTAATGTTTTTTTGTTTTTTTTAAGGCACGTTTATGAAAATTACTCAGATGTCCTAATTGAACTAAGGACTAATTCTGGCTTAGGCTAAGCCCTGTCTATGAAACCAGGCCTTGATGTTCTATTAGTTTTCTTTACCCTATTCACCAGTGGCGACTTGTCTTAAATAAACTGTGTGAAAAGTGTTTCTAAGTTCACTGGGCCAAAAGTGTTTATGATTGAACAAACACCCTAAAATGAAAAACCAAACGTCCACTGACTGCTGTGGAAAACCTGTCTTGTTTCAGTCAAGCTCAGTTCTTCTATAACTGATAATTACGTACATTACAGAGCATAGGATCCTGGGAACTGTAGTTACACAACGCCTGCCAAAAGTAACGTCCTGTCCCTTCTTTATGGCTCCACAGCTGTGCTGTAGGTATTGATTACCAGAAGAACACAATGAGCCTTGGATGCATTTTTTACGAAGTGCGGAATTCTGAACTAGAGCTGCTGGCGCCGTGAGGGATGCCACCGCAGGATGTTTCTGCATCGCCACAAAGGTACAATCATAGCTGAACTCATTTCATCCAAACAATGCACACAGCGCCCTCTCACACTGTCCGGAAAACTGTAACTGGATATATTTTAACTGGCTTTCTGAGTAGGTGAAGTACACAGGTTGGAAAGAGCTGCCAAAAGTGACTCCCATGGAATAACTGATAACTCTCAGAGAACATTGTTTGGATTCTGATATTGTGAACGTCAGACGGCGCTGCAGCTGTGCATGGCAAACTCGGTGTTCGTAATTTACGAGCGCCCTGGCAGAGATGAGCGGATTGTTACCATGGACACATCAAACCCATAAAAACAGGTGGCCAGAGGTTGATGTTGGATAGAAGACAACAGAGGACAGGCTGTGGAACAAGAGAGCATGGACGCGACTTAAGCCGGCCTAATCTGGGCGGATAATGAAAGTTTTCAAGAGTAACTTTACTTTGTCAAGTTGTTGAACATAGAATTAAGCAATGAAAAACCCTGAAACATTACTAATGGAAACATTATGGCAATGCATAAGTGCGGAAAAATCAAACGGATCCAAAAACAAACATTGGCTATGTTTAAAATAGCACGCTGCTATACTGCTCTTACTATTTCTGTACAAATTTGATGTATACAGCTGAGCACATTGTGCAATACTGTTTCCCACAATGCAATGCGCTCAACATGACCTTCCATTTCCAGTGACAAATTAACTAAAAATTATATCAGCCCTTATTTTATTTTTTTTTTTTTCAAACCTGGAATTTTGTCCAAAATGTTTTGAAAATTTCATTAAAATTTTATTTATGTGTATTTAGTATTGATAAAAACCCAGCTATAATATTAGCTTATTATGATATTAGTCTTAGCAAGAGAAAAAGGTATTGGTCAATTTGCAAATGCAAATGTAGTCAAAATGTCTTTTACATAAAAACAATATACCCCTTGATACATGACACTGTGGTGTAAATATTCATGGATTTTTTTTTACCTGTGTCTATAGAAAATATTAATATTAAAATTTTCATTTGTAATACATAACTTCAATGTAAGTGATTCACTTATATACAACCTTTCTAGTCATTCCTATTTATATTCTAAAAGCATTTTCCTTTGTTCTGATTTATTTATAGATATTTAAAATTCCCTCAGTAAAAATCTTTAATATGTCAACAAAATTAGAAAAAAAGAATGTTGAACCTCGTCTTAACCAATATTCAGATTTCTGTTCTGGAAATACAACAAATTAGTCCATATTTAGTTAGTTAATGCCATTAATAAAAAATAAACTCAAAATAATTTCAGCCATGTTTTTTGATTCAACTCATTATTCAACTCACTTCTTATTTTAACTGGCATTGTAACTGCCAAAAGTAAATACATTTTTACATAAGCTAGAAATTAAATGGTAAAACAACTTTAATAATTTAGAATTTATTTTATTTTACCATTTTCAATTGCCCTTTATTTATAGAGAGAACCAGATTTTTAATCTTAAAAGATCTTAAAAGCCATAATAAAAAAATATTAATTACGAAGGTTTAAAAAATGTATCTAAAAAAAGTGAAATAATAATATCCTATAATATTTAATTTAATAAATCAAATAAATAAAAGTCATTTACAATGAAATTATATTTTGTTGTTAACTGTGTGTAATAATTAATTTGATAAAAACTATTATTTTAGCCTTGGCATGACATTTTATTTCAAAAACACAAAATTAACACTTTTTATATATAAAATTAAGCAAAAACAACCAAAAGCAGTTCTAATTTGAACTATGTCAGAGATGTGGGAAAGCTGTGCACAGCTCAATATGTACAGTAAGTACTTGATCTCCACCTGTGGTCTCTGGTTCAAAAGAACTAAATTTACATGTTATGGCTTACATTCTGAAACCTATGAAATATAATGTTATAAAACTCATAACAGAAGTACATATTAAATAAAAACTTCATTTTCTATTACTAACAACGTTCAGTCAACCGTAGTTATAAAGTGAACAGTTCTTATGCGTTTTTCTTGGTTTAAAGTTTTAGACACAGTGCGAGATAATAAAACATTTAAAAGTAGCGTGAGTTCTCGAAACTTACGCAATATAGCTTCAGTGTTATTCTCTAGCCCTTCTCTTTACTACAAATGTATGTTGAAGAAGAATTAGGCGTAAAAATGAAAACAAATGATCATCGAATGAACACACTGCCATGGTAACTTCAATGCAAACTGTAATATATAAAGCTTACAATATAATTTCAAAGACTGTCAGGCAATTTGTCATCAAGTATGTGGTTGTTTTGGATTGTCTGGCATACATAAAAATTATTAGCCACACAGATGGGAAAAATCTGTTAATCTGTCTGGTCACTGTTCTGAGATCAGGTGTGTTGCCAGTGTTGCGCCAACCATTTGCTTTAACTTAAATACATATGGTTTGAGTGAGCCTTCACAAGCTGCAGTCTAAAAAGGGAGGCACTGGCAACAAATATGGGGCTTGAATTATTTGTTTTTATTTACCACATATGGAATAAGTTATTGTAAAGTTTCTGGCTGCCTGGGTAAAGAAGATCTAAAAACACAGATATATAGGGCACAAAGTTTTCAGATGCTTACTCATGCATATTCACTCACGTGCACACACACACACACTGTGAGTCTGAGCCAAATGGCAGCCAAGCAAGGCTGTTGGATGAGTAATGGGAAAGAACTACAAGGCAAAAGCCTTGATCCCCCCCACACCCCCCTTCACAGGGCCCGAACACAGACATGCTTAAAAATACTCATACATAGATGCATAGTGTTGACAGATTCAGATAGAGATAAACACATGTAGTGAAGCTGGGGATCTGACAGCCGTAACTGTCACAGTTGCTTCAGTGTTTCTCGTCGCGCACAGGAACTCAAAATCCACGCTAAACTTCTCATTGGTCCGCAGCCTGGCTTTCCGTTTCTACTCTAAGCCCCAAACACACTTCGAAAATACTTTCCACGACTCAGTTCATGTCAGTTAGCCTGTGCTGCCAGCACCACGCCAATGTAATTTGTCTCTCTCATTACTCTTGGACAGCGATCTGTTTTAATTAAAGAAATACGTCCGCACAAACAACACCATCAATAATCCCCTATTCCCTACCATGACAAAGGAATTTCTTCAGATCTTATTTGGTGTCATTGCGGTGGGCATACAACATTAATTAAATCACTTCGCGGCCTTTGACTGAAGATGGCTGACACTGTAATTCTTTTCAGCGCTGATTCTTTTTCACTGATGTGAAAGTAGAGGAAGTTATTGTTGATACTAAATCAAATTTTTATGTGTGTAAATAATTCGTGATGACAGGAGAGATTATATCTATATGTTGTGTGCAGCTGGGAAAAATCTATTTGATAGG
Organism: Labeo rohita; assembly: GCF_022985175.1. NCBI lineage: Eukaryota > Metazoa > Chordata > Actinopteri > Cypriniformes > Cyprinidae > Labeo > Labeo rohita. The sequence continues at coordinate 11,044,111 of NC_066882.1, forward strand.
TTTCCTACGACCAAAACAAATACGGAGCGACTATTGCACTGGGTGTAAATAGCACTGGCTACAGAGAAAGGTTATTTGTATCCATCTAGTCTAGTGCAGTGCTTCTCAAATATTTTTCAGGTGGTAGATGACTTTATTACTAAAATATCTTGATCAAAATTCATGTTATTTTCTATTTAGTACTGACCTGAATAAGATATTTTACATAAAAGATATTTACCTATAGTCCATAATGACCCTGTTCGAAAGTTCACTTGATTCTTAATACTGTGTTGTTACCTAAATGATCCACTGCTGTGCTTTTTTTTTTTTTTTTTTTTTTTTTTTGGTTTAGTGATATTTGTTTATGAGTCCCTTGTTTGTCCTGAACAGTTAAACTGCCTGCTGTTCTTCAGAAAAAATCCTTCAGGTGCCACAAATTCTTTGTTTTTTCAGCATTTTTGTGTATTTTAACTCTTTCCAACAATGGTTGTATGATTTTGAGATCCATATTTTCACACTGAGGACAACTGAGGGACTCATATGCAACTATTACAGAAGGTTTAAATGATCACTGATGCTTCAGAAGGAAACACGATGCATTAAGAGTTGAGGGGGTGAAAACTTTTTGAATTTGAAGATCAGGGTAAAGTTATTTTGTCTTCTGGGAAGTATCTGTATGTAAGTATCTTCTGTAGCTTCTGAAGGGCAGTACTAAAAAAAAAAATGATATTTTGGCAAAATAAGAAAAATGTACACATCTTTATTCTGTTCAAAAGTTTTCACCCCCTGGCTCTTAATGTATAGTGTTTCCTTGTGAAGCAGCAGTGAATCATCAAATATCTTAAATAAAAAATAATAATAATAATAATAAAAATAAATAAATATGCATTTTGTATGCACCCTCTTATTTTGTTAAAATGAACATTTTGCAGATTCTGCAAGGTGTATGTAAATTTTTGACTTCAACTGTATATCATAAATAAAATAAAATAAAAATAAAATAAAATAAAATAATAAAATAAAATAAAATAAAATAAAATATTATATTATATATTATATTATATTACAATAAATAATATAATATTGGTACATTTAAGTACCAACACTAAATGAATGAACTTACAACAATAATAAAAGGAACAAAAATGTAAAATTTAATTGTGTTATACACTACTATTTAATAAATACTTTTATTTAGCAAGGACTGATGAAATTGATCAAAAGTGACAGTAAATACATTTACAATGTAATATAATGCAAAATAATAAGATTTTAGCATATTCAAATTATTTCAAAATGGTCATTGAAGAGAGTAATGGCTTTTACATTTTTTTTAACTTTTTTTTTTTTTTACATTTTTAACTTCACAATATTACTGTTTTTACTGTATTTTTGATCAAATAAATGCAAAATTGGTGAGCAAAGACTTTAAAAAAAAAAGAAAAAAAAAATAAAAATATAAATAAAAAAATTGATTCAAGTAATATAGATCATATTTTTAGAACTGCAGTTCTAAGTTTTTAAGCCTAAACACAGTACATTGAGGTACAGTTATTAAGAATAAAGTGGAGACTATAGCAGGTAATGTAAGTAAAATAAAGAGTATGAGAGATGGAGACTCTTGGCAAGCATCAACTAGACAGGACAAAATTAAGCTGCAGAAAGACTAAGAAAAGCATATAGAGAAATACGCAGTTGAGGTATAGAGAGGGAGAAAGAAAGAAGACTGGGGCTAGGGGTGGAGAGGGGTTGGGGGGGGGAAGAGATCGTCCTCTCTTCCGTCTATATTTCTTCTCATCCCTCCTTCCAGCCCCCACCCATCTAAACCCAGCCTTGGACAAAGAACACTACTTTCTGCCAAGTCATTTTTCATAAGCTCATGAAATTGTGCCAATCCTCCACCCCCTCCCCTTTTCACTCTTTCTCGTGGTAGGACTTCTATGGAACCTATGGGGAATGAACACACACACACACACCACCTGCCCCTCTCCAAAACCACACACTCCTCAAGGGAGTCCTCCCGTACACGCATAGGCTTTTCATCTGAAGCACTGAGACGGGTGGACATATGAATCCATCTTACTCTACAGAATAATCACCCTCTGTGTAAAACTAATGGAGAAAGATGTAATCAGAACCATATTGTTATTTCCTCCACACAGGGAAAGCGATCACGCGGAACACAATAAGCCACTTTAAAAACCATTTCGAATCGATTAGGTATGACTCAGATTAAATGTGTTAGCTTTTAGAGTGTGAACTGTTTACAAATATTCGTTCCACATAACCCGGTTTGAAAAAAATGGCGTAGGATTTACTTTGAAACTACTTTCACTCAGAAATTGCTAGTAAATTTCACAAATAATTACAATGAAACTGCAGTTGACCCACTGAATGAAATTTGAACAAATCTGAAACAACACATTGAAATTTTGAAATCTAAAAACTGAAATCTGCATTTTCTTGTAAATCTCTAATAATATTTTTATTACATCCTTTTATTACATATTCAGAATATTAGCTTTACTTACATACTCAGAAATTTTGTTTATTATTTATTTATTATTATTATTATTATTATTATTATTATTATTCATTCATTTCTTTGATTTAGATTTTTTTAACAGTGGAGCTCACATTTAAAATGTAGGATTCAGTATTCAAAAGGATTCAAATAAAACATATTCTAATAATCATAATATTAGTTTTATTGACATTCAGAATTTATTTTATTTTATATATTTTATTATTTTATTTAACAGTGGAGTTCAACAGAGCTCACATTTAAATTAAATGTAGAATTCAGTATTCAAAAGGGTTCAAATAAAACATACTCTAATAATCAGAATATTTCTTTTATTTACATATTCAGAATTTTTGTTTTATTTTATTTTTATTTTATTTAAGAGTAAATCTCAACAGAGTTCACATTTAAAATGTAGGATTCAGTATTCAAAAGGATTCAAATAAAACACTAATAATCAGAATATTAGTTTTATTTACATATTCTGAATTTTTATTTTATCATTTTATTTTATTTTTTATTTAACAGTGGATCTCAACAGAGCTCACATTTAAAATGTAGGATTCAGCATTCAAAAGGATTCAAATAAAACATACTCTAATAACCAGAATATTAGTTTTATTTACATATTCAGAATTTTTTTTATTATTTTAGAAATAAATCTCAATAGAGTTCACATTTAAAATGTAGGATTCAGTATTCAAAAGGATTCAAATAAAACACTCTAATAATCAGAATATTAGTTTTATTTACATATTCAGAATTTGTTTATTTATTTACTTATTTTTATTTTATTTTCCAACAGAGCTCACATTTAAAATTTAGGATTCACATTCACAAATTTTAGGATTTTGTCAAATTTAATGTCATGAAATAAAACAGAAAAGTAATTTAATACTTACTGAATATTCTACAATATTTCTATTATATTATATTATACTGGGTCAAATAAGCAAATTCATGACATTCATAATGCGAACTCCTAAAGGTCAAAGGTTAGATATACTTGCTTAAAACACAAGTAGTTGCTTTTAAATCATGCTGGAGAACAAGATCATCAGGTTTTACATAAACTTCATGCAGTTTGAGTGATTCTGTCATTAAACAAACAAAAAAAAAGAGACATACAAATATGGAAAATCAATTTGTGGGTCATTAAATATAAACAATATATAAAATTATGAGTGTATAAATAAATAGTCATAAGTTGAAACTAAAAAAAAAATGAAAAATACAAAAGAAAAGCATTTTCACTAGCGATCTCACACTGTTGGATTCAACTGCAATGGCAAAAACAAAACAGAAACAATATATTACAATAATATTCGGTATTTTTCTAAATCTACTAAAACTTATAGTCCTGCTTCTGTCATTGTTGTAAAATCTTCTATAAATGTCCACTGTGTATCTGTTTCTACACTTTCTCTTTACTTCTTGTCAGTTACATGATTTATCACATCATTTTTTCAAAAGTGACACAAAGAAAAAACCTTTATTTCTGCCCAAAAT